>NC_048573.1:77553718-77641218 GCF_013265735.2 Oncorhynchus mykiss
TGTTTTAGATTCCGTCTCTCACAGTTGAAGTGTACCCATTATGAAAATTACAGACCTCTACATGCTTTGTAAGTAGGAAAACCTGCACAATGGGCAGTGTTCAAATACTTGTTCTCCCCACTGTACATCCCTAAGATATATCTCTGTCTGTGTTACTGAGGGTGAAATGTTGTTGGTAATTTATAATACAATTACCATCCCATTATGATCGAGACTTTTAAAGAGTTTTAAATAAATCCCACCTAAGTGCATTGATCACTATGCAACAAAGCGCTATGTGATATAACTTCCCCTGAAATGGTGATATAACTTCCCCTGAAATGGTGATATAACTTCCCCTGAAATGGTGATATAACTTCCCCTGAAATGGTGATATAACTTCCCCTGAAATGGTGATATAACTTCCCCTGAAATGGTGATATAACTTCCCCTGAAATGGTGATATAACTTCCCCTGAAATGGTGATATAACTTCCCCTGAAATGGTGATATAACTTCCCCTGAAATGGTGATATAACTTCCCCTGAAATGGTGCTATAACTTCCCCTGAAATGGTGCTATAACTTCCCCTGAAATGGTGATATAACTTCCCCTGAAATGGTGATATAACTTCCCCTGAAATGGTGATATAACTTCCCCTGAAATGGTGCTGTAACTTCCCCTGAAATGGTGCTATAACTTCCCCTGAAATGGTGCTATAACTTCCCCTGAAATGGTGCTATAACTTCCCCTGAAATGGTGCTATAACTTCTCCTCCTGAAATGGTGATATAACTTCTCCTGAAATGGTGATATGACTTCTCCTCATGAAATGTTGATTTATCTTATCGTCCTGAAATGGTGATATAACTTCCCCTGAAATGGTGATATAACTTCTCCTGAAATGGTGATATGACTTCTCCTCCTGAAATGTTGATATATCTTATCGTCCTGAAATGGTGATATATTTTCCCCTCCTGAAATGGTAAGATAACTTCTCCTGAAATGGTGATATATTTTCCCCTCCTGAAATGGTGTTTGTTTACTCAACCAAATATAATAACCTAGTTGTTTCATTGAACAGAATTCATCCATTCCGTGGGATTCTATTTCCATAGTCGTAAGATCCCCCAGATATGTCATAGGCTGTATGCATCCCAAATGTCTCTGGTCTAAAGTAGTGCACTATATAGGGAATAGGGTTCTGTAGGGCCCTGATCTAAATTAGTGCACTATATAGGGAATAGGGTTCTATAGGGCCCTGGTCTAAATTAGTGCACTATATAGGGAATAGGGTTCTATAGGGCCCTGGCCTAAAGTAGTACACTATATTTGACTGAGGCTTACAGTACTCGAAGTTTGAGAGTGTCTCTCTCGCGCTCTCTCTCTCTCTCTCTCTCTCGCTATACTCTCTCTCGCTAACTCCTCCACCTCTCTCTGTCTCTCTGTGTATCCATTTCTATCGCTCTCTCTCTCTCTCTCTCTCTCTCTCGTTCTTTCTATAACTCCTCCATCTATCTCTGTCTCTCTGTGTATCCATTTCTATTGCTCGCTCTATCTCTCTCTCTCTACCTTTCCTTCTCTCTCTCCCAACCCCTCTCTCTCTAGCCCTGGTTTCACCTTGCGTTAACATGTGGTTGTCGCCATCCAATCAAGATGATCCAATCTCTATCTGATGGAGATTTGTTGCGTCTACACCAGTGCCGGATTCTGCGGGGAGGAACGGCTCATAATAATGTCTGGAACGGAGCAAATGGAACGGCTTCAGACACAGTTTAATGTGCCACCCTCCTCCTGTGGTCTACACATGGAAATAAAAGGTGTCTCTAATCTGCCAACTGCATCCATATCCATAAACCTCCATTATGACACGAGCTGTATGAATGGACAGAGAAGAGAACACTTTTATAATCAATAGTTGTAAACATAGACTGGGCGCAATAATGTCCCGATAACCTAAACCTGTCCACAGCTGTACAAATTAATATTCCAAAAATCTCTCCCATAGTAGACTGGGCGTAATACTATCCCGATAACCTGTCCACAGCTGTACAAATAGATATTCAGAGAAACACTCTCATTCCTAAAAAAAAAGTCAAAACACAAGTAAGCTGAGTATCTGGATGAAACAGGTTCAGTTGCAGGCCCTAATGAAACAGGTTCAGTTACAGGCCCTAATGAAACAGGTTCAGTTACAGGCCCTAATGAAACAGGTTCAGTTACAGGCCCTAATGAAACAAGTTCAGTTACAGGCCCTAATGAAACAGGTTCAGTTACAGGCCCTAATGAAACAGGTTCAGTTACAGGCCCTAATGAAACAGGTTCAGTTACAGGCCCTAATGAAACAGAAACAGGTTCAGTTACAGGCCCTAATGAAACAGGTTCAGTTACAGGCCCTAATGAAACAGGTTCAGTTACAGGCCCTAACGAAACAGGTTCAGTTACAAGCCCTAATGAAACAGGTTCAGTTACAGGCCCGAATGAAACAGAAACAGGTTCAGTTACAGGCCCTAATGAAACAGGTTCAGTTACAGGCCCTAATGAAACAGAAACAGGTTCAGTTACAGGCCCCAAAGAAACAGGTTCAGTTACAGGCCCTAATGAAACAGAAACAGGTTCAGTTACAGGCCCTAATGAAACAGGTTCAGTTACAGGCCCTAATGAAATAGAAACAGGTTCAGTTACAGGCCCCAATGAAACAGGTTCAGTTACAGGCCTTAATGAAACAGAAACAGGTTCAGTTACAGGCCCTAATGAAACAGGTTCAGTTACAGGCCCTAATGAAACAGGTTCAGTTACAGGCCCCAATGAAACAGGTTCAGTTACAGGCCCCAATGAAACAGGTTCAGTTACAGGCCCTAATGAAACAGGTTCAGTTACAGGCCCTAATGAAACAGGTTCAGTTACAGGCCCCAATGAAACAGGTTCAGTTACAGGCCCCAATGAAACAGGTTCAGTTACAGGCCCCAATGAAACAGGTTCAGTTACAGGCCCTAATGAAACAGGTTCAGTTACAGGCCCTAATGAAACAGGTTCAGTTACAGGCCCCAATGAAACAGGTTCAGTTACAGGCCCCAATGAAACAGGTTCAGTTACAGGCCCTAATGAAACAGAAACAGGTTCAGTTACAGGCCCCAATGAAACAGGTTCAGTTACAGGCCCCAATGAAACAGGTTCAGTTACAGGCCCTAATGAAACAGGTTATGTTACAGGCCCTAATGAAACAGAAACAGGTTCAGTTACAGTCAAAATAAATAAATACCAACCTTTCTAATTGTCTTTAACACATCTTTTTTGGGACTAATGCTCATGCTGTGTGTGTTCCATTATTTGTGACATTGTGGTTCCACCGAAGAATGTAAAAGAAATACATCCTATTTATTATGAATAATCAGAGGCATGTTACAAGCTTATAATAAATAATTCTCATCAATCTCCACACAATACCCCATAATAACAAAGTGACAACAGGTTTTAAGAAATGTTTGCAAATGTATTAAAAAAAAAAAAAAAACAGATATACCTTATTTACATAAGTATTCAGACCATTTGCTATGAGACTCTAAATTGAGCTCAGGTGCATCCTGTTTCCATTGAACATCCTTGAGATGTTTCTACAACTTGATTGGAGTTCACCTGTTGTAAATTCAATTGATTGTACATGATTTGGAAAGGCACACTCCTGTCATTATGAGGTCCCACAGTTGACAAGTGCTTGTCAGAGCAAAAACCAAGCCATGAGGTCGAAGGAATTGTCCGTAGAGCTCCGAGACAGGATGTGTCGCGGTTCAGATCTGGGAAAGGGTACCAAAACATTTCTGCATCATTGAAGGTCCCCAAGAACACAGTGGCCTCCATCATTCTTAAATGGAAGAAGTAATCGGGGGAGAAGGGCCTTCGTCAGGTAGGTGACCGAGAACCCGATGGTCACTCTGACAGAGCTCCAGAGTGACTCTGTGGAGATGGGAGAACCTTCCAGAAGGACAACCATCTCGTCAGCACTCCATCAATCAGGCCTTTATGGTAGAGTGGCCAGACGGAAGCCACTCCTCAGTAAAAGGCACATGACAGCCAGCTTGGAGTTTGCCGAAAGACACCCAAAGAACTATCAGACCAAGATTCTCTGGTCTGATAGAACCAAGATCTAAATCTTTGGCCTGAAAGCCAAGCGTCACGTCTGGAGAAAACCTGGCACCATCGCTACAGTGAAGCGTGGTGGTGGCAGCATCATGCTGTGGGGATGTTTTTCAATGGCAGGGACTGGTAGGTGTTAGGGTTGGTTCCTTTCGTCCTTGTCAATCATTGGCTCATTGGTGAAATTAGCATTATGACAATATCTTTAATTAAATCATTACAAAAACCTTTATTAATGCAATTGCAGAAAGAAGTTGACAATCAGGAACAGGAACAGGAACAGGAACAGGAAGAGGAACAGGAACAGGAACAGGAACAGAGCACACATGTTTCTGAGTAAGTTCTGCATCAAACAAAAGGTCTCCAGGTGTTTTGTTAAACCGACGTCCCACCTTCGTGATGTCACTGACTACGTCATTACCTTTTTACTCCTGAGACCAAAACCCCGTGCCTACCAAGCTACATAAACAAGGCTTTTAGTGTTATCTACAAACTTAGCAGTAAACGTCCTCAAAGTTGATTTACTGTGGAATGTTTGACGAGCCTCTTATCTCCCAGACTCCTCTGCAGAGTTCTGTCTCAGTCACACATCTCTAAGATGGGTCTTCTCTATAAGAGAAAGAGAGAGAGAGAGAACTAAAAAACAACTGTGGACCCATTCCAAACCTCTATAATGAATATATATATATATGTATATATATAGTTAATCTGTAGTCTAGGACCCTATAAATGTAAGGGGTCTTATAACCCCTCCCCTTCTATTAATACAACATAAGCATAATCAATTATTCTAATAAATCAAATATTTGATGACCCCTAGGTGAACTTCTAACATAGGCTAGTCAGGATTGAGGGAAATATGAACGAAGCAAAGTACAGAGAGATCCTTGATGAAAACCTGCTCCAGAGCGCTCAGGACCTCATACTGGGGAGAAGGTTCACCTTCCAACAAGACAATGACACTGAGCACACAACCAAGACAATGCTGTCCTTGAGTGGCCCAGCCAGAGCCCGGACTTGAACCCGATCCAACATCTCTGGAGAGACCTGAAAATAGCTGTGCAGCGATGCTCCCCTTCCAACCTGACAGAGCTTGAGAGGATCTGCAGAGAAGAATGGGAGAAACTCCCCAAATACAGGTGTGCCAAGCTTGTAGCGTCATACCCAAGAAGACTGGAGGCTGTATTCGCTACCAAAGGTTATTCAACAAAGTACTGAGTAAAGGGTCTGAATACTTATGTAAATACAATATTTCCGTTTTTAACTTTCATTCATTTGCAAAAAATTCTAAAAAACTGTTTTTTCTTTGTCATTATGGGGTATTGTGTGTAGATTGATGAGGAAAATAAACAACTTATTGAATTTTAGAATAACGCTGTAATATAAAAAAAAAATGTGGAAAAAGTCAAGGGGTCTGAATACTTTCCAAATGCACTGAAAGCACAAACACTTACAGTACAGACTGAAAACAGAAACTACAGTACATACTGAAAACACAAGTATAACACTTACAGTACAGACTGAAAACACATATAAAAAGTTTTCAGTACAGACTGAAAACACATTTATATTCTGTATTGACTGAGAACACAAGCAGATACACTAAATACTGAGAAGACAAGCATAACACTTACAGTACCGACTGAGAAGACAAGCATAACATGTACTGTAGAGACTGAAAACACAAGCATTACATGTACTGTAGAGACTGAGAACAGAAGCATTGTGGTCAGTAGTTATGTCAATGTGGTCAGTGGTTATGTCGATGTGGTCAGTGGTTATGTAGATGTGGTCAGTGGTTATGTAGATGTGGTCAGTAGTTATGTAGATGTGGTCAGTGGTTATGTACATGTGGTCAGTAGTTATGTAGATGTGGTCAGGGGTTATGTAGATGTGGTCAGTAGTTATGTAGATGTGGTCAGTGGTTATGTAGATGTGGTTAGTGGTTATGTCGATGTGGTCAGTGGTTATGTAGATGTGGTCAGTAGTTATGTAGATGTGGTCAGTGGTTATGTAGATGTGGTCAGTAGTTATGTAGATGTGGTCAGGGGTTATGTAGATGTGGTCAGTAGTTATGTACATGTGGTCAGGGGTTATGTAGATGTGGTCAGGGGTTATGTAGATGTGGTCAGGGGTTATGTAGATGTGGTCAGTGGTTATGTATATGTGGTCAGTGGTTATGTAGCTGTGGTCAGTAGTTATGTAGATGTGGTCAGGGGTTATGTATATGTGGTCAGTGGTTATGTAGATGTGGTCAGTAGTTATGTAGATGTGGTCAGGGGTTATGTAGATGTGGTCAGTGGTTATGTAGATGTGGTCAGTGGTTATGTAGATGTGGTCAGGGGTTATGTAGATGTGGTCAGTGGTTATGTAGATGTGGTCAGTGGTTATGTAGATGTGGTCAGGGGTTATGTAGATGTGGTCAGTAGTTATGTAGATGTGGTCAGGGGTTATGTATATGTGGTCAGGAGTTATGTAGATGTGGTCAGGGGTTATGTATATGGGTCAGTGGTTATGTAGATGCGGTCAGTAGTTATGTATATGTGGTCAGGGGTTATGTAGATGTGGTCAGTAGTTAAGTAGATGTGGTCAGTAGTTATGTAGATGTGGTCAGTGGTTATGTCGATGTGGTCAGTAGTTATGTAGATGTGGTCAGTAGTTATGTAGATGTGGTCAGTAGTTATGTAGATGTGGTCAGTGGTTATGTAGATGTGGTCAGTAGTTATGTAGATGTGGTCAGTAGTTATGTAGATGTGGTCAGTAGTTATGTAGATGTGGTCAGTGGTTATGTAGATGTGGTCAGTGGTTATGTAGATGTGGTCAGTGGTTATGTAGATGCGGTCAGGGGTTATGTGGATGCGGTCAGTAGTTATGTAGATGCGGTCAGTAATTATGTAGATGTGGTCAGTGGTTATGTCGATGTGGTCAGTAGTTATGTAGATGCGGTCAGTAGTTATGTAGATGTGGTCAGTAGTTATGTATAGTAGTTGTGGTCATAAGTTGTGTGGTTCAGTAGTTTTGTGGTCAGTATTTGTGGTCCGTAGTTTTGCGATCAGTAGTGGGCCGTAGTTTTGGTCAGTCGTTTTTTGAAAGTAGCTGTGTGGTACATTAGTTGTGGTCAGTAGTTGTTGTGGTCAGTAGTTGTGTGGTTTTGACCAGTCATTTTGGTAGGTAGTTGTGTGGTTTATTAGTTGTGGTCAATAGTTGTGGGATTGTGGTTGAGTAGTTGTGGTCAGTAGTTGTGTGGTTGTGGTCAGTTGTTGTGTGCAGTAGTTGGGATGTTATGGTCAGTACTTGTGGTTCAGCAGTTTTGGTCAGTAGTTGTGTGGTTGTGGACAGTGGTTGTGGTCAGTAGTTGGGTTGTTATGGTCTGTAGTTGTGGTTCAGCAGTTGTGGTCAGTAGTTGTGTGGTTGTGGACAGTGGTTGTGGTCAGTAGTTGGGTTGTTACGGTCTGTAGTTGTGGTTCAGCAGTTGTGGTCAGAAGTTGTGTGGTTGTGGACAGTGGTTGTGGTCAGTAGTTGTGTGGTTGTGGTCAGTGGTTGTGGTCAGTAGTTGGGTTGTTATGGTCTGTAGTTGTGGTTCAGCAGTTGTGGTCAGTAGTTGTGTGGTTGTGGACAGTGGTTGTGGTCAGTAGTTGTGGTTGACCAGGGTCCACGGGGAAGGGAACCCGTACAATCCTCTACTGTTGACCAGGGTCCACAGGGAAGGGAACCCGTACAGTCCTCTACTGTTGACCAGGGTCCACAAGGAAGGGAACCCGTACAGTCCACTACCGTTGACAAGGGTCCACAAGGAAGGGAACCCGTACAGTCCTCTACCGTTGACCAGGGGAAGGGAACCCATACAGTCCTCTACCGTTGACCAGGGGAAGGGACCCAATACAGTCCTCTACTGTTGACCAGGGTCCACAGGGAAGGGAACCCGTACAGTCCTCTACTGTTGACCAGGGTCCACAGGGAAGGGAACCCGTACAGTCCTCTACTGTTGACCAGGGTCCACAGGGAAGGGAACCCGTACAGTCCTCTACTGTTGACCAGGGTCCACAGGGAAGGGAACCCATACAGTCCTCTACTGTTGACCAGGGGAAGGGAACCTGTACAGTCCTCTACTGTTGACCAGGGTCCACAGGGAAGGGAACCCGTACAGTCCTCTACTGTTGACCAGGGTCCACAAGGAAGGGAACCCGTACAGTCCACTACCGTTGACAAGGGTCCACAAGGAAGGGAACCCGTACAGTCCTCTACCGTTGACCAGGGGAAGGGAACCCATACAGTCCTCTACCGTTGACCAGGGGAAGGGACCCAATACAGTCCTCTACTGTTGACCAGGGTCCACAGGGAAGGGAACCCGTACAGTCCTCTACTGTTGACCAGGGTCCACAGGGAAGGGAACCCGTACAGTCCTCTACTGTTGACCAGGGTCCACAGAGAAGGGAACCCATACAGTCCTCTACTGTTGACCAGGGGAAGGGAACCTGTACAGTCCTCTACTGTTGACCAGGGTCCACAGGGAAGGGAACCCGTACAGTCCTCTACTGTTGACCAGGGTCCACAGGGAAGGGAACCCGTACCCTCTACTGTTGACCAGGGTCCACAGGGAAGGGAACCCGTACAGTCCTCTACTGTTGACCAGGGTCCACAGGGAAGGGAACCCGCACAGTCGTCTACTGTTGACCAGGGTCCACAGGGAAGGGAACCCACACAGTTCTCTACTGTTGACCAGGGTCCACAGGGAAGGGAACCCGTACAGTCCTCTACTGTTGACCAGGGTCCACAGGGAAGGGAACATGGTTCCATGTGGGAGGGAACCAATGGTCGGTCGGTCGGTCGGTCGGTCCAAAAATGGTCGGTCGGTCGGTCCGGTCCGGTCCGTCCGTCGACCAGGGTCCACAGGGAAGGGAACATGGTTCCATGTGGGAGGGAACCAATGGTCGGTCGGTCGGTCGGTCCAAAAATGGTCGGTCGGTCGGTCGGACGGATGTTGACATGAGTACCCTGATATCAGGGAATTTGTGCCATTCTGAAAAAATTGTCCGTCCGTCCGTCCGTCCGTCCGTGTGTGTGTGTGTGTGTGTGTGTGTGTGTGTGTGTGTGTGTGGTCATCAGCCTTGATGCTATCTAGAATTTCACAAGCTTTTATTACTAGTTTTTAATGACTGATAGATTTACGTTGGATTCGACAACACTTTCGGTAGCTCCTTACCCCAACACTTTCGGTAGCTCCTTACCGCAACACTTTCGGTAGCTCCTTACCCCAACACTTTAGGTAGCTCCTTACCCCAACACTTTAGGTAGCTCCTTACCCCAACACTTTAGGTAGCTCCTTACCCCAACACTTTCGGTAGCTCCTTACCCCAACACTTTAGGTAGCTCCTTACCCCAACACTTTAGGTAGCTCCTTACCCCAACACTTTCGGTAGCTCCTTACCCCAACACTTTCGGTAGCTCCTTAACCCAACACTTTCGGTAGCTCCTTACCCCAACACTTTAGGTAGCTCCTTACCCCAACACTTTAGGTAGCTCCTTACCCCAACACTTTAGGCAGCTCCTTACCCCAACACTTTAGGTAGCTCCTTACCCCAACACTTTAGGTAGCTCCTTACCCCAACACTTTAGGTAGCTCCTTACCCCAACACTTTAGGTAGCTCCTTACCCCAACACTTTAGGTAGCTCCTTACCTCAACACTTTAGGTAGCTCCTTACCCCAACACTTTAGGTTGCTCCTTACCCCAACACTTTAGGTAGCTCCCTCCCCCAACACTTTCGGTAGCTCCTTACCCCAACACTTTCGGTAGCTCCTTACCCCAACACTTTCTGTAGCTCCTTACCCCAACACTTTAGGTAGCTCCTTACCCCAACACTTTAGGTAGCTCCTTACCCCAACACTTTAGGTAGCTCCTTACCCCAACACTTTAGGCAGCTCCTTACCCCAACACTTTAGGTAGCTCCTTACCCCAACACTTTAGGTAGCTCCTTACCCCAACACTTTCGGTAGCTCCTTACCGCAACACTTTCGGTAGCTCCTTACCCCAACACTTTCGGTAGCTCCTTACCCCAACACTTTAGGTAGCTCCTTACCCCAACGCTTTAGGTAGCTCCTTACCCCAACACTTTAGGTAGCTCCTTACCCCAACACTTTCGGTAGCTCCTTAACCCAACACTTTCGGTAGCTCCTTACCCCAACACTTTCGGTAGCTCCTTACCCCAACACTTTCTGTAGCTTTTACCCCAACACTAGGCATGTTGCATTTTCATGGAATCCAATTATTTTTGAAACGGAAAACCATCCAAACGGGAAAACGTTTTTTTTTTTGTTGTGTTGCAATGAAAACAGGAGTTTCCTTTTGACAAATGCATGTAGGTTCCTCCTCGTTTCATTCTGCTTCCCTTTGATATCTGGTGAACACACTCCCTGTTGTGTGTCGACACAACGGCACCCTGGTTCATGTGGTGGTGGTAATCAGATCATTCTCAGTGGGGACTTTAAACAACGGCTGATTGATGCTGAAGAACATCACGCGTAAATCCTATTCACAAACCGTATCAGTAGGAGAGCTGATGTCGGATCAATTATGTCTTTAAAGATCATAATGAATAAGAGAGGAGAGCTGGTCTAGGATCAGTTATGTCTTTAAGATCATAATGAATAAGAGGGGAGAGCTGATCATAGATCAGCAGTCTGACACACTCTCTGAATAATACAGGCTCTAGGCTCTGATTACCAGCTTCCTGTTGATGCAGTTCAGAGATCATGGAGCAGACTATTTGTTCACAGCACAGAGAGAGACAAGACACACTGAAGAGATCTGGGAGACAAGAGGTCTCCAACTGATTGGCTAAGAATTATAATCAATTTACTAATTGATTGTCTATGATATGCACTATTGAGGACATCACACATTCCACAGAGAGACCCGGGTGCTGCTGATCGACATCGATAACTGTCATCAAACCCTGGTGTATTCATTAGGAACCAAACGAAACAAAACAGAGCGGGACCTACCTGAATTTGTCCGAAATAAACTTGTTTTCATCGTAAAATGTTTTACGTTTGGATTAAACAGTTTCTGAATGTTTTTGCTACGGTGTGTGACTAATGAATACACCCCTAAACTAGTGTGACTGATGTTATCTACTGGACTATGTAAAGAGCAACAGAGCTCAGCCAGAGTACTCCAGTTCTAATCCCTCTGTTCCTTGATTGGATTTACAGAACGTCAAATAACTCGGCGAGGACTTGTGACCACTCCGCCCGTCTGCTAAAACCTCAGATATTCTCCTGCTGAGAAGACTAAACCTCAATAGAGGCTGAGAAGAAGAAAGATAACAATCCTGATAACCTCTCCTCGTCTCCTTGGACACCGAAAGATAACAAGCCTGATAACCTCTCCTCGTCTCCTTGGACACCGAAAGATAACAAGCCTGATAACCTCTCCTCGTCTCCTTGGAAACCGAAAGATAACAAGCCTGATAACCTCTCCTCGTCTCCTTGGACACCAAAAGATAACACGCCTGATAACCTCTCCTCGGACACCAATAACAGTGAAAGTCAAGTCTAGTTGATTGTTGTTCCTGTATCCTAAACATGTCTCCATCAAGGTCTGTGGAGCCTCCTCTCTCCAGTGGGCAGTCTGTGCCTGCTCCTCTGTCCATCTCCTTCTCTGGATCGGGGTTCCTGGCTACATACCAGTTGGGTGTGGCCCAGAGCATGCGGGACCGGTCCCCCAGGGTGCTGCAGACGGCCCCTAAGGTCATGGGGGCCTCGGCCGGGTCTCTGGTGGCTGCTGCCGTTGTCTGTGGCTCCAGTCTGGGTAAGAGAGTTAATTATGCTGAGAAGTTGACCAGTCTGGGTAAGAGAGTTAATTATACTGAGAGGTTGACCAGTCTGGGTAAGAGAGTTAATTATACTGAGAAGTTGACCAGTCTGGGTAAGAGAGTTAATTATACTGAGAGGTTGACCAGTAAGAGAGTTAATTATACTGAGAGGTTGATGTGAGATGCTGTTGATTGATGTTTTAATCATTCTGCGAATATGTACAGTATGTGTGTACGTGCGTGTCGCTGTGTGTGCCAAGCTGACTGTTTATGTGTGTGTCTGTCTATGTGTGTGTGTGTGTGTGTGTGTGTCTGTCTATGTGTGTGTGTGTGTCTGTCTACGTGTGTGTGTGTCTGTCTATGTGTGTGTGTGTGTCTGTTTATGTGTGTGTCTGTCTATGTGTGTGTGTGTGTGTGTGTGTGTGTGTGTCTGTCTATGTGTGTGTGTGTGTGTGTGTGTGTGTGTGTCTGTCTATGTGTGTGTGTGTGTCTGTCTATGTGTGTGTGTGTGTCTGTCTATGTGTGTGTGTGTGTGTGTCTGTATATGTGTGTGTGTGTGTGTGTGTCTGTCTATGTGTGTGTGTGTGTCTGTCTATGTGTGTGTTTCTGTCTACATGTGTGTGTGTTTGTGTGTGTGTGTGTGTTTATCATTATGTGTGTGTGCCAAGGTGACTGTTTATGTGTGTGTCTGTCTAAATATGTGTGTGTGTGTGTGTGTGTCTGTCTATATATGTGAGTGTGTGTGTGTCTGTATGTAACAAGCCGACTGTTTATGTGTGTGTGTCTGTCTATATATGTGTGTGTGTGTGTGTGTGTCTGTCTATATGTGTGTGTGTGTGTGTGTGTGTGTGTGTGTGTGTGTGTGTGTGTGTGTCTGTCTGTCTATATATGTGTGTGTGTGTGTGTCTGTCTATATATGTGTGTGTCTGTCTGTAACAATCCGACTGTTTATGTGTGTGTGTCTGTCTATATATGTGTGTGTGTGTGTGTGTGTCTGTCTATATATATATATGTGTGTGTGTGTGTGTGTGTGTGTGTGTGTGTGTGTGTGTGTGTCTGTCTGTATGTGTGTGTGTGTGTGTCTGTCTATATATGTGTGTCTGTTTGTGTGTGTCTGTCTGTAACAAGCCGACTGTTTGTGTGTGTGTGTGTGTCTGTCTGTGTTTGTCTGTCTGTAACAAGACGACTGTTTATGTGTGTGTGTGTGTGTGTGTGTGTGTGTGTGTGTGTGTGTGTGTGTGTGTCTGTAACAAGCCGACTGTTTATGTGTGTGTGTGTCTGTCTATATATATATATATATATATGTGTGTGTGTCTGTCTGTAACAAGCCAACTGTTTATGTGTGTGTGTGTGTGCCATGCAGACATGGTGCGTGATGAGATGCTGAGGTTTGCGCGGCAGATGAGGGGCCGTGTCCTGGGGCCGCTGCACCCTGCGGGGAACGTGTCTGTGTGGATAGAACGGATGCTGCGCCTCTTGCTACCGGCCGACGCCCACATCAGGGCCAGCGGACGCCTGGCCATCGCCATGACACGCATCCCAGATGGACAGAACATCATGGTGTCAAAGTTCACGTCCCGAGAAGACGTGGTGCAGGTGTGTTATGCTATAGACAATTACATAGATAAAAATACCGTGAGGTGATCTCAGTTTACCGTGAGGTGATCTCAGTTTACCGTGAGTAGATCTCAGTTTACCGTGAGTAGATCTCAGTTTACCGTGAGTAGATCTCAGTTTACCGTGAGTAGATCTCAGTTTACCGTGAGTAGATCTCATTTTACCGTGAGAAGATCTCAGTTTACCGTGAGTAAATCTCAGTTTACCGTGAGTAAATCTACCGTGAGTAGATCTCAGTTTACCGTGAGTAACTCTGTTTAACGTGAGTAAATCTCAGTTTACCATGGTACACTGCATTACATATAAATAGTATCAACATGTTGAATTTAGTGATGGTGTCTGTCTATGAGCCAGATGTTTAACTGCAGTTCTGTGTTTCCCCCACATGGAGGCGCTGTTGTGCGGTTGCTTTCTGCCTGGGTATTGTGGTATACAGCCACCAAGATACAAAGGAGTGGTGAGTCCCCACACTGCTCAATGTCTGTGGGCTAATATTAAACCTGTTACACTTTAAACTAATACCCAAAACGTTTTACATTGGAGTTGAACCCCTGGAGTAGCACACCTGAGTCAAGGGCTTGATGATTAGTCGACCAGTTGAATCAGGTGTGCTGGTTCTGGAATAGTTTAGATCAACGGACCGGCTCCCTGATGAGAGGTTTGAAAGAGACTTTATAAAGCAGTGCTCCATGGTGCATGTGATCATATCCCTGTTTGTGTGTTGTCCCGCAGCATTACGTGGACGGTGGTTTCTCCAGTATCCAGCCGACCAACTCCTGCTCAATTGGCCACACCCTCACTGTGTCTCCATTCGCTGGTGAGACGGACATCTGCCCAAAGGACCCCGCCCCACTGTGTGACATCGTGGTGAGCGGAGCGTACCTCCACTGCAGTCTTGTCAACGGTTACCGGATGCTACACGCCATCTACCCCTACGACTGGGAGGTATAACCACAAAACTAACACAGCCCTCTACCTCTCCACCCAGCCCTCTACTTCTACCCCCTTCCCCTAGACCCCAAAGCAACCCCTAACCTCCTTCCCACAGGCCCCAAAACAACCCCTAACCTCCTTCCCATAGGCCCCAAAACAACCCCTAACCTCCTTCCCATAGGCCCCAAAACAACCCCTAACCTCCTTCCCATAGGCCCCTAAACAACCCCTAACCTCCTTCCCCTAGACCCCAAAGCAACCCCTAACCTCCTTCCCATAGGCCCCAAAACAACCCCTAACCTCCTTCCCCTAGACCCCAAAGCAACCCCTAACCTCCTTCCCATAGGCCCCAAAACAACCCCTAACCTCCTTCCCATAGGCCCCAAAACAACCCCTAACCTCCTTCCCACAGGCCCCAAAGCAACCCCTAACCTCCTTCCCACAGGCCCCAAAACAACCCCTAACCTCCTTCCCATAGGCCCCAAAACAACCCCTAACCTCCTTCCCATAGGCCCCAAAACAACCCTTAACCTCCTTCCCATAGGCCCCTAAACAACCCCTAACCTCCTTCCCATGGCACAACTTAATGTAGTGATGACTCCACCATATTGCCTCCACCTATCCCCACCTTTCAGATCTGCAGACTAGCAAATGATTAGCCTATCAGAAGGCCAGGTGGAGACATTACTTACTTACATACAGTAAATGTCAGAGTGCTGTAAACATGATAGTTGATAACAGAAGGGGTGTTTGTGTCTATAACCTCTCCTCAGGCTCTGGACAAGGCCTACCACAGTGGATACAGAGACGGCCTTCACTTCCTACAAACCAGTGGTGGGTCATGATGTCATGTGATCTCTGTATAGATGAGTCTCTTTATGGTGGCAAGAGATGAAGTGCTAGTGACTCCTTATCCAATTGTTTTTTTTTTCTCTCTCTCTATTTCTCACTCACTCTCTGTATCTCTCTCTACCCATGCATCCCCACTCCCCACCCCACTAGACCTGGTCCTATGTCTGCCACTTCTTAACACACTATCAGAGCCTCACTTCTCACCTCCTCCTGATGGATGGACAGATCTGGAGGAGGAGAAGGAGGAGGAGGAGAAGAAGGAGGAGGAGGAGGAGGAGGAGAAGGAGGAGGAGGAGGAGGAGGAGCAGATAGAGAGGAGGCAGATGAAGAGATGGGAGCAAAAGGAGGATGATGATGAAGAGGAGGAGGAGGAGGAGAAGGAGGAGGAGCAGATAGAGAGGAGGCAGATGAAGAGATGGGAGCAAAAGGAGGATGATGATGAAGAGGAGGAGGAGGAGGATGAAGAATGGGTGGATGAGGTGAATGTGTGGTCCTCCCAGACAGAGACCAGAGGCAGTCAGAGAAACTGTTATCTTGAAGGGGGAGATCTACCTTGGCATCTGGCAAGCCTGGAGCAGGCCATTTACCTAGCCCTGCCCACCTGGATAAACACAGGTGCCGTGCACACACACTCGCAACACACACACACACACACTCTCAGCATCATCAAGCAAATTAAATGCTGAAACCATCACCGCCACCTTTCTTGATCTAACACTTGCACGTGTCTTTTCTTACTCGCGCTGACTTTGCCGCCATACATTTTTCCCGTAGGGAATTTTAAAAACACTTTAAATAAGGGCTGTGTTTCGTGGAGGCCACCCTGGCCTGAGGTTTTGAATACCATGTAAATCTCTCTATGACAAGGTGACTTTTATCAATATATTCGGCTCTATTTACTCTCAGATTCAAACATTTTAGTTAGCATCAAAGTAGACATCATGCAAAACTATAAATACTTGCAAGCTCCTGCACGTCATTTCTATCTGATACCATTACTACCAGGTATTGATCCTGCAGGTCATCTCTGATACCATTACTACCAGGTATTGATCCTGCAGGTCATCTCTGATACCATTACTACCAGGTATTGATCCTGCAGGTCATCTCTGATACTACCAGGTATTGATCCTGCAGGTCATCTCTGATACCATTACTACCAGGTATTGATCCTGCAGGTCATCTCTGATACTACCAGGTATTGATCCTGTAGGTCATCTCTGATACCATTACTACCAGGTATTGATCCTACAGGTCATCTCTGATACCATTACTACCAGGTATTGATCCTGCAGGTCATCTCTGATAACATTACTACCAGGTATTGATCCCGCAGGTCATCTCTGATACCATTACTACCAGGTATTGATCCCGCAGGTCATCTCTGATACCTTTACTACCAGGTATTGATCCTACAGGTCATCTCTGATACCATTACTACCAGGTATTGATCCTGCAGGTCTCTAGCTGATACCATTACTACCAGGTATTGATCCTGCAGGTCTCTAGCTGATACCTTTACTATCAGGTATTGATCCTGCAGGTCATCTCTGATACCATTACTACCAGGTATTGATCCTGCAGGTCTCTAGCTGACACCATTACTACCAGGTATTGATCCTGCAGGTCATCTCTGATACCATTACTACCAGGTATTGATCCTGCAGGTCATCTCTGATACCATTACTACCAGGTATTGATCCTGTAGGTCATCTCTGATACCATTACTACCAGGTATTGATCCTGCAGGTCTCTAGCTGATACCATTACTACCAGGTATCGATCCTGCAGGTCATCTCTGATACCATTACTACCAGGTATTGATCCTGCAGGTCATCTCTGATACCATTACTACCAGGTATTGATCCTACAGGTCATCTCTGATACCATTACTACCAGGTATTGATCCTGCAGGTCATCTCTGATACCATTACTACCAGGTATTGATCCTGCAGGTCATCTCTGATACCATTACTACCAGGTATTGATCCTACAGGTCATCTCTGATACCATTACTACCAGGTATTGATCCTGCAGGTCATCTCTGATACCATTACTACCAGGTATCGATCCTGCAGGTCTCTAGCTGATAACATTACTACCAGGTATTGATCCTGCAGGTCATCTCTGATACCTTTACTACCAGGTATTGATCCTACAGGTCATCTCTGATACCTTTACTACCAGGTATTGATCCTGCAGTTCTCTAGCTGATACCATTACTACCAGGTATTGATCCTGCAGGTCATCTCTGATACCATTACTACCAGGTATCGATCCTGCAGGTCTCTAGCTGATACCATTACTACCAGGTATTCCTCCTGCAGGTCTCTAGCTGATACCATTACTACCAGATATTGATCCTGCAGGTCATCTCTGATACCATTACTACCAGGTATTGATCCTGCAGGTCATCTCTGATACCATTATTACCAGGTATTGATCCTGCAGGTCATCTCTGATACCATTACTACCAGGTATTGATCCTGCAGGTCATCTCTGATACCATTATTACCAGGTATTGATCCTGCAGGTCATCTCTGATACCATTACTACCAGGTATTGATCCTGCAGGTCATCTCTGATACCTTTACTACCAGGTATTGATCCTGCAGGTCATCTCTGATAACATTACTACCAGGTATTGATCCTGCAGGTCATCTCTGATACCATTACTAACAGGTATTGATCCTGCAGGTCATCTCTGTTACCTTTACTACCAGGTATTGATCCTTCAGGTCATCTCTGATACCATTACTACCAGGTATTGATCCTGCAGGTCATCTATGATACCTTTACTACCAGGTATTGATCCTGCAGGTCATCTCTGATACCTTTACTACCAGGTATTGATCCTGCAGGTCATCTCTGATACCTTTACTAACATGTATTGATCCTGCCGTTCTCTATCTGACACCTTTACTGCCAGGTGTTGTGTCAATTTAAAACTTGCATAAGACAGTCCACAGAATATGCCTCGATTCAGCAGTCTCTTCCAGGCCATCATGGCATCTTTTTTTCTTGATGATAGCTACATTAGCAGCTATTCAGCATTACTTTTATACAGATAAAAGTCACCTTGTCCTAGAGAGATATACATGGTTATCAACATGTCACGCCAAGGTAAGCCTACACGAATCATAGCCCTTATACGTTTCTAAAATCCCCTTTGGGGAAACATGAATGGTGGGAAAACGATTGCAACCACTTCCTTTTTTTACGGCTAGGTTTTATGGGTATTATGACTCATACTCTGGTACTCTATGGAAGAAACTACCTAAACTACTGTAAGATGAACGCACTAACTGTCGCTCTGGATAAGAGCCTCTGATAAATGACTAAAATGTAAATGATTTGATTTTTACCTTGAGAACACTTAATAGACTGAGAGTGGCCAGGTATAAGGAAGTGTCATGTTATTACCAGCTGTGATTGGTGTTTCAGCGTTGCTATGCAACATCATGGAGTTGCTGTGGACTCATCCCCTACTCTGTGTGATGTCATACCTGCTCCTCCCCTTCACCGCGCTACTCAGCTTCCTGATTGAAAATACACACAGGTAAGACACATGCACACGCACACACTAGTGCTGAGCGATTAACCAACATCTCTGTTATTCGTTTTTTAAAGGGGCTTGTTTTCATCACATCAGAGGCATTTCTAGGACAGTGAGAAGTCAAAGCCCAGTCAGGTCAGGGCTTCGCTCTCTGAATGATACACCTTATGACAACTGCCAGTGTCTAAAGATACATGTCGTCCTGCTTTGTGGCATTTCGCGAAGGCTCTGTGTTCTACTGATCACACTATAAGGCTCTACTGATCACATTATAAGGCTCTATGTTCAACTGATCACACTATAAGGTTCTGTGTTATACTGATCACACTATAAGGCTCTATGTTCAACTGATCACACTATAAGACTATGTGTTCTACTGATCACATTATGAGGCTCTATGTTCTACTGATCACAATATAAGGCTCTATGTTCTACTGATCAAACTATAAGGCTCTGTGTTCTACTGATCACATTATGAGGCTCTATGTTCTACTGATCACAATATAAGGCTCTATGTTCTACTGATCAAACTATAAGGATCTGTGTTCTACTGATCACACTATTAGGCTCTGTGTTCTACTGATCACACTATAAGGCTCTACTGATCACACTATAAGGCTCTATGTTCTACTGATCACACCATAAGGCTCTATGTTCTACTGATCACACTATAAGACTATGTTCTACTGATCACACTATAAGGCTCTACTGATCACACTATAAGACTATGTTCTACTGATCACACTATAAGGCTCTACTGATCATACTATAAGGCTCTATGTTCTACTGATCACACTATAAGGCTCTATGTTCTACTGATCACACTATAAGGCTCTATGTTCTACTGATCACACTATAAGGCTCTATGTTCTACTGATCACACTATAAGGCTCTATGTTCTACTGATCACACTATAAGGCTCTATGTTCTACTGATCACACTATAAGGCTCTATGTTCTACTGATCACACTATAAGGCTCTACTGATCACACTATAAGGCTCTATATTCTACTGATCACAATATAAGGCTCTATATTCTACTGATCACACTATAAGGCTCTACTGATCACACTAAGGCTCTGTGTTCTACTGATCACACTATAAGGCTCTGTGTTCTACTGATCACACTATAAGGCTCTATGTTCTACTGATCACACTATAAGGCTCTATGTTCTACTGATCACACTATAAGGTTCTATGTTCTACTGATCACACTATAAGGCTCTATGTTCTACTGATCACACTATAAGGCTCTACTGATCACACTATAAGGCTCTACTGATCACACTATAAGGCTCTATATTCTACTGATCACAATATAAGGCTCTATATTCTACTGATCACACTATAAGGCTCTACTGATCACACTAAGGCTCTGTGTTCTACTGATCACACTATAAGGCTCTGTGTTCTACTGATCACACTATAAGGCTCTATGTTCTACTGATCACACTATAAGGCTCTATGTTCTACTGATCACACTATAAGGCTCTACTGATCACACTATAAGGCTCTACTGATCACACTATAAGGCTCTACTGATCACACTATAAGGCTCTACTGATCACACTATAAGGCTCTACTGATCACACTATAAGGCTATATGTTCTACTGATCACACTATAAGGCTCTACTGATCACACTATAAGGCTCTACTGATCACACTATAAGGCTCTACTGATCACACTATAAGGCTCTACTGATCACACTATAAGGCTCTACTGATCACACTATAAGGCTATATGTTCTACTGATCACACTATAAGGCTCTACTGATCACACTATAAGCCTATACGTTCTACTGATCACACTATTAGGCTCTATGTTCTACTGATCACACTATAAGGCTCTACTGATCAAACTATAAGGCTATATGTTCTACTGATCACACTAAGGCTATATGTTCTACTGATCACACTATAAGGCTCTATGTTCTACTGATCACACTATAAGGCTCTATGTTCTACTGATCACACTATAAGGCTCTGTGTTCTACTGATCACACTATAATGCTCTATGTTCTACTGATCACACTATAATGCTCTATGTTCTACTGATCACACTATAAGGCTCTGTGTTCTACTGATCACACTATAAGGCTCTATGTTCTACTGATCACACTATAAGGCTCTATGTTCTACTGATCACACTATAAGGCTCTATGTTCTACTGATCACACTATAAGGCTCTATGCTCTACTGATCACACTATAAGGCTATATGTGAGACTGATCACACTATAAGGCTCTATGTGAGACTGATCACACTATAAGGCTCTATGTTATACTTATCACATTATAAGGCTCTGTGTCCTACTGATCACACTATAAGGCTCTATGTTATACTGATCACACTATAAGGCTCTACTGATCACACTATAAGGCTCTATGTTCTACTGATCACACTATAAGGCTCTATGTTATACTGATCACACTATAAGGCTCTACTGATCACATTATAAGGCTCTATGTTCTACTGATCACACTATAAGGCTCTATGTTATACTGATCACACTATAAGGCTCTACTGATCACATTATAAGGCTCTATGTTCTACTGATCACACTATAAGGCTCTATGTTATACTGATCACACTATAAGGCTCTATGTTATACTGATCACACTATAAGACTATGTTATACTGATCACACTATAAGGCTCTATGTTCTACTGATCACACTATAAGGCTCTGTGTTCTACTGATCACACTATAAGGCTCTATGTTCTACTGATCACACTATAAGGCTCTACTGATCACACTAAGGCTCTGTGTTCTACTGATCACACTATAAGGCTCTGTGTTCTACTGATCACACTATAAGGCTCTATGTTCTACTGATCACACTATAAGGCTCTATGTTCTACTGATCACACTATAAGGCTCTATGTTATACTGATCACACTATAAGGCTCTATGTTCTACTGATCACACTATAAGGCTCTATGTTATACTGATCACACTATAAGGCTCTATGTTATACTGATCACACTATAAGGCTCTATGTTATACTGATCAACACTATAAGGCTCTACTGATCACACTATAAGGCTCTATATTATACTGATCACACTATAAGGCTCTACTGATCACACTATAAGGCTCTATGTTCTACTGATCACACTATAAGAATCTATGCTCTACTGATCACACTATAAGGCTATATGTGAGACTGATCACACTATAAGGCTCTATGTTATACTGATCACATTATAAGTCTCTGTGTCCTACTGATCACACTATAAGGCTCTATGTGATACTGATCACACTATAAGGCTCTATGTCCTACTGATCACACTATAAGGCTCTACTGATCACACTATAAGGCTCTATGTTCTACTGATCACACTGATCAGACTTCATTCATAAAGTGATGAGAGAGAGAGACTTCATTCAGTGAGGAAAGAGAGACGTCATTCATTCAGTGAGGAGAGAGAGAGAGACTTATTCATTCAGTGAGGAGAGAGAGACTTCCGCGAGGAGAGAGAGAGAGAGAGACTCATTCATTCAGTGAGCAGAGAGAGAGACATTAGCGCCTGTGTGTATACCAACATCCTACAGCACATTGTCTTGGTGGGCTAAGTCAGGAATTATTTTGAAAATAACTGCGCTAAATACTTGTCTGTTTGTGATGTCAAAATTGTGACAAATGAGCAGTGTAAAATACACACATTTAGTAAGTCAGGGAATTAGCAGGACATCGCTATTTTAAAGCAGACTTTTCTTTTCTTTCTCTCTCTGTGTGTGTGTGTGTGTGTGTGTGTGTGTGTGTGTGTGTGTGTGTGTGTGTGTGTGTGTGTGTGTGTCAGGATGGGAGTTTTAGGGTTCTGGCTGTGGCAGGATCTACGCCAGATCATGTTCTATTTAATGAACATCCTGGTCTCCAGCCTCCGCAGAAACCTACAGAACAGGTACAACACAGACAGATACACACACACACTAGAGATTCATATTTTGTGTCTGTGTCAGAGCACTATGTACAGCACATCCTGTATGTATATATCTGGTGTGTGTGTGTGTGCATGAAGTGTGTGTGTTCTCAGGGTACGACCACCTCTCTTCCTGCCCGTGATGACAGAGGTGCAGGCGGAGTACGAGGGTCTGGAAGAGACCCCCCAGGGACAGATGTGTTCCACCCTCCGCCTCCACCTCTCCTCTTTCTCACCACCTCTCTCCGTCCTCTCCTCCCTCACCAGACTCCATCACAATCTTACTCCGCATGGATCTGGAGCGAGAGAAGGAGGGAGAGGAGGAGGCAGAGACGACCCCCACCATACCTCTCTATCCTGGGCTGAAAGAGGGGAGGATGAAGAAAGAGAGACCTTGGTTGACCCCCCCGGCACCCCATCCTAATAAAACAGACCTTGGTTGACCCCTCCGGCACCCCATCCTAATAAAACAGACCTTTGTTGACACAACCCTGGCCCCCGATCCTAATAAGACAGACCTTGGTTGACCCCCTCCGGCACCCCATCCTAATAAGACAGACCTTGGTTGACCCCCCTAGCCCCCCATCCTAATAAGACAGACCTTGGTTGACCCCCCTAGCACCCATCCTAATAAAACAGACCTTGGTTGACCCCCTTAGCACCCATCCTAATAAAACAGACCTTGGTTGACCCCCCTAGCCCCCCATCCTAATAAAACAGACCTTGGTTGACCCCCCTAGCCCCCCATCCTAATAAAACAGACCTTGGTTGACCCCCCTAGCCCCCCCCATCCTAATAAAACAGACCTTGGTTGACCCCCCCCCCCTAGCCCCCCATCCTAATAAAACAGACCTTGGTTGACCCCCCTAGCCCCCCATCCTAATAAAACAGACCTTGGTTGACCCCCCCTAGCCCCCCATCCTAATAAAACAGACCTTGGTTGACCCCCCCCTAGCCCCCCATCCTAATAAAACAGACCTTGGTTGACCCCACTAGCACCCCATGCTAATAAAACAGACCTTGGTTGACCCCCCCTAGCCCCCCATCCTAATAAAACAGACCTTGGTTGACCCCCCTAGCCCCCCATCCTAATAAAACAGACCTTGGTTGACCCCCCTAGCCCCCCATCCTAATAAAACAGACCTTGGTTGACCCCCCTAGCACCCCATCCTAATAAAACAGACCTTGGTTGACCCCACTAGCACCCCATGCTAATAAAACAGACCTTGGTTGACCCCCCTAGCACCCATCCTAATATAACAGACCTCGGTTGACCCCCCTAACCCCCATCCTAATAAAACAGACCTCGGTTAACCCCCTTAGCACCCCATCTTTATAATAGGCCATTCACACTAGACTAAACAGATTCTCTAAAGACTTTGAGAGAATACCCTCGGACAGACCGTTTACTAAAATGTAAAATGCTAACTTCTTACGTCTCGACCTCTACCTACACGCTTAGCCATGAGAATTCAGAAATCAGAATTTAAGCAGACTGAAATAGTTGCCTACTGAACCAAAATATTCAAGGACAAGCATTAAGCTTTACCACATGCTTCCTAGTCGAACCAGTTTGAGGATATATTGAGATGTCATGTTGTGATGAGGAGAGTTTTCTTTTCCACGTCTGTTCCAAGCACACACTTTATTTTTATTTTTTTTCTTGAGGCGTGTCGGAATTCAGTAGCCGAAGTGTATTGGGCCAACAGCAGGGATTCTTCAATGAACTGTGTGTCTTGTCGTTCAGACAATTCATTTTCATGAACATTTTTTCACTTGAGAAATACTGCACCAACATCTTAGTTAGACGTAGAACTGTGTGACTAAGATCTTCTCGGCAAAAACGTCAAAATGTATTACCGATTTTTTTTTTTTTTTTTTTGGGGGGGGGGGGTTATTTTAGATTAATTTAAACAATTTTGAGGAAGTGCGGCCGCCTTTTTCTCGTTTTTCAAGCAAAGGTATTTGAAGGAAGTATCCACAGACATTCCCTTCGCCTAGCCGAGTTCTGCTAGGAACTAACCAAACCTACTGTATGTATGCAAACTCTTTGAGCCGATGTCAACCTAGTTGCCTAGGATTTTTGTAGTCGACTCCCAGTGGTCAAGGAGTCCAGGGAATCAACTCTTTTGGAGTCGACTCCCAGTGGTCAAGGAGTCCAGGGAATCAACTCTTTTGGAGTCGACTCTCCACCACTATTATCAACTGCCCCAGTGAATTGTCAACTTTTTCTGTCACAATTTGCTTTTTTTCATGTAGTTATTTGCATGATATTGATAAAAATTAAGGTAGGCCGAAAAATAATATATAGAAGCTAGCTATTGTTTAGGTAATGTTGGCATTCAGCTAACTAATTAGCTAACTTAGCTAGTAAGATAGCTGTATGTGGAGAGGATACAGACAATTTGTTTAGCCTGCTACCTAGCTCTGGATAATATGAATTACACTGTATAATAACGTTACTGTTATAGTCGTACGAGAGGGTTAAACGTAATTTTTTTTCAATGCTGAAATGACATGATGAAGCAAATGTGCTTAGCTAACGTTAGCTAGCTAGCTAGCAGCTGAGTGTATAGATGAGAAAAGAAACCATTGATACGTCTGCACGTGCTTGTGGATTAGTACATTATTCAAGAGTGTCATATGGTTTCGTTGAACTAATACAACAGTGAATACTTAGTTGTGTCCTTGTACTTGGTTCCAGTAGTGGTGCGTGGGGGAAATCACTGAGGAAGCCAAGCCAGTTACAAAACAAATATTACAACGTATGTTGTGATAGTTGCGTTGTTTGCTCTATAACCCCTTTCGTTAATAAGCCACAGTGATATACAATAAGGCCCGCGATGAGGCTCTATAACCAATAAGCCACAAAAGGCCCGCGATGAGGCTCTATAACCCCTAAGCCACAGTGATATACAATAAGGCCCGCGATGAGGCTCTATAACCCCTAAGCCACATAAGGCCCTCGATGAGGCTCTATAACCCCTAAGCCACAGTGATAGACAATAAGGCCCGCGATGAGGCTCTATAACCCCTAAGCCACAGTGATAGACAATAAGGCCCGCGATGAGGCTCTATAACCCCTAAGCCACCGTGATATACAATAAGGCCCGTGACATCAAAAGAGACAACAGTCACACAGCGGCGGAATAAATTCAACCACACGTTTGTTTTATTAAAAAGTGGCAAGTGATTTTGCAAAGATAACTGAACTAAATGACTACCGCCCTGTAGCACTCACTTCTGTCATCATGAAGTGCTTTGAGAGACTAGTCAAGGACCATATCACCTCCACCCTACCTGACACCCTAGACCCATTCCAATTTGCTTACCGCCCCAATAGATCCACAGACGATGCAATCACCATCGCACTGCACACTGCCCCATCCCATCTGGACAAGAGGAATACCTATTGTTCAGATGGACAAGAATGCTGTTCATTGACTATAGCTCAGTAGTCAACACCATAGTATCCTCCAAGCTCATCATTGAGCTGGAGGCCCTGGGTCCTGCCCCACCCTGTGCAACTGGGTACTGGACTTCCTGACAGGCCGCCCCCCAGGTGGTGAAGGTAGGAAACAACATCTCCACCCCGCTGATTCTCAACACTGGGGCCCCACAAGGGTGCGTGCTCAGCCCCCTCCTGTACTCCCTGTTCACCCACGACTGATCCTCAACACTGGGGCCCCACAAGGGTGCGTGCTCAGCCCCCTCCTGTACTCCCTGTTCACCCACGACTGATCCTCAACACTGGGGCCCCACAAGGGTGCGTGTTCAGCCCCCTCCTGTACTCCCTGTTCACCCATCACTACGTTGCCACACACACCTTCAACTCAATCATCAGGTTTGCAGACGACACTACAGTAGTAGGCCTGATTACCAACAATGACGAGACAGCCTACAGGGAGGAGGTGAGTGGTGCCGTATTTGCCCTCCAGGACACCTATAGAACCCAATGTCACAGGGGTGGCAGAGCTCGAGGTGCAGAGCTCGAGGTGGCAGAGCTAGAGGTGGCAGAGCTAGAGGTGGCAGAGCTCGAGGTGGCAGAGCTAGAGGCGGCAGAGCTCGAGGTGGCAGAGCTAGAGGTGGCAGAGCTAGAGGTGGCAGAGCTAGAGGCGGCAGAGCTCGAGGTGGCAGAGCTCGAGGTGGCAGAGCTAGAGGTGGCAGAGCTCGAGGTGGCAGAGCTCGAGGTGGCAGAGCTCGAGGTGGCAGAGCTAGAGGTGGCAGAGCTCGAGGTGGCAGAGCTAGAGGCGGCAGAGCTAGAGGCGGCAGAGCTCGAGGCGGCAGAGCTCGAGGCGGCAGAGCTCGAGGCGGCAGAGCTCGAGGCGGCAGAGCTCGAGGTGGCAGAGCTCGAGGTGGCATAGCTAGAGGTGGCAGAGCTCGAGGTGGCAGAGCTCGAGGTGGCAGAGCTCGAGGTGACAGAGCTCGAGGTGGCAGAGCTAGAGGTGGCAGAGCTAGAGGTGGCAGAGCTAGAGGGATGTTTGTCAGACCATGAGACATCCTGAAAATTGTTCTTCTCACGTAAACGTCTGTAGTGTCCAAATGGTTTGGCCTACAGGTTAGGTTAGGTTGGGTTATCTTAGGTTAGATTAGGTTAGGTTAGATTAGGTTAGGTTAGGTTAGGTTAGATTAGGTTAGGTTAGGTTGGGTTAGTTTAGATTAGATTAGCTTAGGTTGGGTTAGGTTGGGTTAGTTTAGATTAGGTTAGGTTTGGTTAGGTTAGGTTAGGTTAGATTAGGTTAGGTTAGGTTAGGTTTGGTTGGGTTGGGTTAGGATAGGTTATATAAGGTTAGGTTAGGTTACTTTGGGTTGGGTTAGGTTAGGTTTCGTTGTTTCAGGTTAGGTTAGGTTGGGTTATTTAAGGTTAGGTTAGGTTGGGTTATTTAAGGTTAGGTTAGGTTGGGTTAGGTTGGGTTAGGTTAGGTTATTTAAGGTTAGGTTAGGTTGGGTTAGGTTGGGTTAGGTTAGGTTATTTAAGGTTAGGTTAGGTTAGGTTGGGTTATTTAAGGTTAGGTTAGGTTAGGTTGGGTTAGGTTATTTAAGGTTAGGTTAGGTTAGGTTGGGTTAGGTTGGGTTAGGTTGGGTTAGGTTATTTAAGGTTACGTTGGGTTAGGTTAGGTTATTTAAGGTTAGGTTGGGTTGGGTTAGGTTAGGTTGGGTTAGGTTGGGTTAGTTTGGGTTATTTAAGGTTGGGTTAGGTTAGGTTATTTAAGGTTAGGTTGGGTTAGGTTGGGTTGGGTTATTTACGGTTGGGTTAGTTTGAGTTATTTAAGGTTGGGTTATTTAAGGTGAGGTTGGGTTATTTAAGGTGAGATTGGGTTAGGTTAGGTGAGGTTAGGTTGGGTTGGGTTAAGTTGGGTTATTTAAGCTTAAGTTGGGTTATTTAAGCTGAGGTTAGGTTAGGTTGGGTTATTTAAGGTTAGGTTGGGTTAGGTTGGGTTCGGTTATTTAAGGTTAGGTTAGGTTGGGTTAAGTTGGGTTATTTAAGGTTATGTTAGGTTAAGTTGGGTTATTTAAGGTTAGGTTAGGTTAGGTTGGGTTATTTAAGGTTAGGTTAGGTTAGGTTAGGTTAGGTTAGGTTGGGTTATTTAAGGTTAGGTTGGGTTATTTAAGGTTAGGTTAGGTTGGGTTATTTAAGGTTAGGTTGGGTTAGGTTGGGTTGGGTTAAGTTGGGTTATTTAAGGTTAGGTTAGGTTAGGTTGGGTTATTTAAGGTTAGGTTAGGTTGGGTTATTTAAGGTTAGGTTGGGTTATTTAAGGTTAGGTTAGGTTGGGTTAGGTTGGGTTATTTAAGGTTAGGTTGGGTTATTTAAGGTTAGGTTAGGTTAGGTTATTTAAGGTTAGGTTAGGTTGGGTTATTTAAGGTTAGGTTAGGTTAGGTTATTTAAGGTTAGGTTGGGTTAGGTTGGGTTATTTAAGGTTAGGTTAGGTTAGGTTGGGTTATTTAAGGTTAGGTTAGGTTAGGTTGGGTTGGGTTAAGTTGGGTTATTTAAGGTTAGGTTAGGTTAGGTTGGGTTAGGTTGGGTTAGGTTAGGTTAGGTTAGGTTGGGTTATTTAAGGTTAGGTTAGGTTGGGTTGGGTTATTTAAGGTTAGGTTAGGTTAGGTTAGGTTGGGTTATTTAAGGTTAGGTTAGGTTAGGTTGGGTTGGGTTATTTAAGGTTAGGTTAGGTTAGGTTAGGTTGGGTTATTTAAGGTTAGGTTAGGTTAGGTTGGGTTATTTAAGGTTAGGTTAGGTTAGGTTGGGTTGGGTTAAGTTGGGTTATTTAAGGTTAGGTTAGGTTGGGTTATTTAAGGTTAGGTTGGGTTATTTAAGGTTAGGTTAGGTTGGGTTAGGTTGGGTTATTTAAGGTTAGGTTAGGTTAGGTTGGGTTATTTAAGGTTAGGTTGGGTTAGGTTGGGTTAGGTTAGGTTAGGTTAGGTTAGGTTGGGTTGGGTTATTTAAGGTTAGGTTAGGTTAGGTTAGGTTGGGTTATTTAAGGTTAGGTTAGGTTAGGTTGGGTTGGGTTAGGTTGGGTTATTTAAGGTTAGGTTAGGTTAGGTTGGGTTATTTAAGGTTAGGTTGGGTTAGGTTGGGTTATTTAAGGTTAGGTTAGGTTAGGTTAGGTTGGGTTATTTAAGGTTAGGTTAGGTTGGGTTAGGTTAGGTTAGGTTAGGTTGGGTTATTTAAGGTTAGGTTAGGTTAGGTTATTTAAGGTTAGGTTAGGTTAGGTTGGGTTAGGTTAGGTTATTTAAGGTTAGGTTAGGTTAGGTTGGGTTATTTAAGGTTAGGTTAGGTTAGGTTGGGTTATTTAAGGTTAGGTTAGGTTGGGTTAGGTTATTTAAGGTTAGGTTGGGCTGGGTTAGGTTGGGTTGGGTTAAGTTGGGTTATTTAAGCTGAGGTTAGGTTGGGTTATTTAAGGTTAGGTTAGGTTAAGTTGGGTTATTTAAGGTTAGGTTAGGTTAGGTTGGGTTATTTAAGGTTAGGTTAGGTTAGGTTGGGTTATTTAAGGTTAGGTTAGGTTAGGTTGGGTTAGGTTGGGTTAGGTTATTTAAGGTTAGGTTAGGTTAGGTTAGGTTAGGTTGGGTTATTTAAGGTTAGGTTGGGCTGGGTTAGGTTAAGTTGGGTTATTTAAGGTTAGGTTAGGTTAGGTTGGGTTATTTAAGGTTAGGTTAGGTTAGGTTGGGTTAGGTTGGGTTAGGTTATTTAAGGTTAGGTTAGGTTAAGTTGGGTTATTTAAGGTTAGGTTAGGTTAGGTTGGGTTAGGTTGGGTTAGGTTATTTAAGGTTAGGTTAGGTTAGGTTAAGTTGGGTTATTTAAGGTTAGGTTAGGTTAGGTTAAGTTGGGTTATTTAAGGTTAGGTTAGGTTAAGTTGGGTTATTTAAGGTTAGGTTAGGTTAGGTTGGGTTATTTAAGGTTAGGTTGGGTTAGGTTGGGTTAGGTTATTTAAGGTTAGGTTAGGTTAGGTTGGGTTAGGTTGGGTTAGGTTATTTAAGGTTAGGTTAGGTTGGGTTGGGTTAAGTTGGGTTATTTAAGGTTAGGTTAGGTTGGGTTGGGTTAAGTTGGGTTATTTAAGGTTAGGTTAGGTTGGGTTGGGTTATTTAAGGTTAGGTTAGGTTGGGTTAGGTTGGGTTATTTAAGGTTAGGTTAGGTTAGGTTAGGTTGGGTTAGGTTATTTAAGGTTAGGTTAGGTTATTTAAGGTTAGGTTAGGTTAGGTTAGGTTAGGTTGGGTTAGGTTATTTAAGGTTAGGTTAGGTTAGGTTAGGTTGGGTTAGGTTATTTAAGGTTAGGTTAGGTTAGGTTGGGTTAGGTTGGGTTAGGTTATTTAAGGTTAGGTTAGGTTAAGTTGGGTTATTTAAGGTTAGGTTAGGTTAAGTTGGGTTATTTAAGGTTAGGTTAGGTTAAGTTGGGTTATTTAAGGTTAGGTTAGGTTAGGTTGGGTTATTTAAGGTTAGGTTAGGTTAGGTTGGGTTAGGTTGGGTTAGGTTATTTAAGGTTAGGTTAGGTTAGGTTGGGTTAGGTTGGGTTAGGTTATTTAAGGTTAGGTTAGGTTGGGTTGGGTTAAGTTGGGTTATTTAAGGTTAGGTTAGGTTGGGTTGGGTTAAGTTGGGTTATTTAAGGTTAGGTTAGGTTAGGTTGGGTTATTTAAGGTTAGGTTAGGTTAGGTTAGGTTGGGTTATTTAAGGTTAGGTTGGGTTAGGTTGGGTTATTTAAGGTTAGATTAGGTTAGGTTGGGTTAAGTTGGGTTATTTAAGGTTAGGTTAGGTTAGGTTGGGTTAAGTTGGGTTATTTAAGGTTAGGTTAGGTTAGGTTGGGTTAGGTTGGGTTATTTAAGGTTAGGTTAGGTTAGGTTGGGTTATTTAAGGTTAGGTTAGGTTGGGTTAGGTTGGGTTATTTAAGGTTAGGTTCGGTTAGGTTGGGTTATTTAAGGTTAGGTTAGGTTGGGTTGGGTTATTTAAGGTTAGGTTAGGTTAGGTTGGGTTATTTAAGGTTAGGTTAGGTTAGGTTATTTAAGGTTAGGTTAGGTTGGGTTATTTAAGGTTAGGTTAGGTTGGGTTATTTAAGGTTAGGTTAGGTTAGGTTAAGTTGGGTTATTTAAGCTGAGGTTAGGTTAGGTTATTTAAGGTTAGGTTAGGTTGGGTTATTTAAGGTTAGGTTAGGTTGGGTTAAGTTGGGTTATTTAAGCTGAGGTTAGGTTAGGTAGGGTTATTTAAGGTTAGGTTAGGTTGGGTTAAGTTGGGTTATTTAAGCTGAGGTTAGGTTAGGTTGGGTTAGGTTGGGTTGGGTTAAGTTGGGTTATTTAAGGTTAGGTTAGGTTAGGTTGGGTTATTTAAGGTTAGGTTAGGTTAGGTTGGGTTAGGTTATTTAAGGTTAGGTTGGGTTAGGTTGGGTTAGGTTAGGTTAGGTTAAGTTGGGTTATTTAAGGTTAGGTTGGGTTAGGTTAGGTTGGGTTGGGTTAGGTTGGGTTAGGTTGGGTTATTTAAGGTTAGGTTAGAGTAGGTTAGGTTGGGTTATTTAAGGTTAGGTTGGGTTAGGTTGGGTTATTTAAGGATAGGTTAGGTTAGGTTGGGTTAAGTTGGGTTATTTAAGGTTAGGTTAGGTTGGGTTATTTAAGGATAGGTTAGGTTGGGTTAGGTTGGGTTATTTAAGGTTAGGTTAGGTTAGGTTAGGTTGGGTTAGGTTATTTAAGGTTAGGTTAGGTTATTTAAGGTTAGGTTAGGTTAGGTTAGGTTGGGTTAGGTTATTTAAGGTTAGGTTAGGTTAGGTTAGGTTGGGTTAGGTTATTTAAGGTTAGGTTAGGTTAGGTTGGGTTAGTTTGGGTTAGGTTATTTAAGGTTAGGTTAAGTTGGGTTATTTAAGGTTAGGTTAGGTTAAGTTGGGTTATTTAAGGTTAGGTTAGGTTAAGTTGGGTTATTTAAGGTTGGGTTAGGTTAGGTTGGGTTATTTAAGGTTAGGTTAGGTTGGGTTAGGTTGGGTTAGGTTATTTAAGGTTAGGTTAGGTTAGGTTGGGTTAGGTTGGGTTAGGTTATTTAAGGTTAGGTTAGGTTGGGTTGGGTTAAGTTGGGTTATTTAAGCTGAGGTTAGGTTAGGTTGGGTTATTTAAGGTTAGGTTAGGTTGGGTTAAGTTGGGTTATTTAAGCTGAGGTTAGGTTAGGTTGGGTTAGGTTGGGTTGGGTTAAGTTGGGTTATTTAAGGTTAGGTTAGGTTAGGTTGGGTTATTTAAGGTTAGGTTAGGTTAGGTTGGGTTGGGTTATTTAAGGTTAGGTTAGGTTAGGTTGGGTTAGGTTATTTAAGGTTAGGTTAGGTTAGGTTAGGTTGGGTTATTTAAGGTTAGGTTGGGTTAGGTTGGGTTATTTAAGGTTAGGTTATGTTAGGTTGGGTTAAGTTGGGTTATTTAAGGTTAGGTTAGGTTAGGTTGGGTTAAGTTGGGTTATTTAAGGTTAGGTTAGGTTAGGTTGGGTTAGGTTGGGTTATTTAAGGTTAGGTTAGGTTAGGTTGGGTTATTTAAGGTTAGGTTAGGTTGGGTTAGGTTGGGTTATTTAAGGTTAGGTTAGGTTAGGTTGGGTTATTTAAGGTTAGGTTAGGTTAGGTTGGGTTGGGTTATTTAAGGTTAGGTTAGGTTAGGTTAGGTTGGGTTATTTAAGGTTAGGTTAGGTTAGGTTATTTAAGGTTAGGTTAGGTTGGGTTATTTAAGGTTAGGTTAGGTTGGGTTATTTAAGGTTAGGTTAGGTTAGGTTAAGTTGGGTTATTTAAGCTGAGGTTAGGTTAGGTTATTTAAGGTTAGGTTAGGTTGGGTTATTTAAGGTTAGGTTAGGTTGGGTTAAGTTGGGTTATTTAAGCTGAGGTTAGGTTAGGTTGGGTTATTTAAGGTTAGGTTAGGTTGGGTTAAGTTGGGTTATTTAAGCTGAGGTTAGGTTAGGTTGGGTTAGGTTGGGTTATTTAAGCTGAGGTTAGGTTAGGTTATTTAAGGTTAGGTTAGGTTGGGTTATTTAAGCTGAGGTTAGGTTAGGTTGGGTTATTTAAGGTTAGGTTAGGTTGGGTTAAGTTGGGTTATTTAAGCTGAGGTTAGGTTAGGTTGGGTTAGGTTGGGTTGGGTTAAGTTGGGTTATTTAAGGTTAGGTTAGGTTAGGTTGGGTTATTTAAGGTTAGGTTAGGTTAGGTTAGGTTGGGTTAGGTTATTTAAGGTTAGGTTAGGTTAGGTTGGGTTAGGTTGGGTTAGGTTATTTAAGGTTAGGTTAGGTTAAGTTGGGTTATTTAAGGTTAGGTTAGGTTAAGTTGGGTTATTTAAGGTTAGGTTAGGTTAAGTTGGGTTATTTAAGGTTAGGTTAGGTTAGGTTGGGTTATTTAAGGTTAGGTTAGGTTAGGTTGGGTTAGGTTGGGTTAGGTTAGGTTATTTAAGGTTAGGTTAGGTTAGGTTGGGTTAGGTTGGGTTAGGTTATTTAAGGTTAGGTTAGGTTGGGTTGGGTTAAGTTGGGTTATTTAAGGTTAGGTTAGGTTGGGTTGGGTTAAGTTGGGTTATTTAAGGTTAGGTTAGGTTAGGTTGGGTTATTTAAGGTTAGGTTGGGTTAGGTTGGGTTATTTAAGGTTAGATTAGGTTAGGTTGGGTTAAGTTGGGTTATTTAAGGTTAGGTTAGGTTAGGTTGGGTTAAGTTGGGTTATTTAAGGTTAGGTTAGGTTAGGTTGGGTTAGGTTGGGTTATTTAAGGTTAGGTTAGGTTAGGTTGGGTTATTTAAGGTTAGGTTAGGTTGGGTTAGGTTGGGTTATTTAAGGTTAGGTTAGGTTAGGTTGGGTTATTTAAGGTTAGGTTAGGTTGGGTTGGGTTATTTAAGGTTAGGTTAGGTTAGGTTAGGTTGGGTTATTTAAGGTTAGGTTAGGTTAGGTTATTTAAGGTTAGGTTAGGTAGGGTTATTTAAGGTTAGGTTAGGTTGGGTTATTTAAGGTTAGGTTAGGTTAGGTTAAGTTGGGTTATTTAAGCTGAGGTTAGGTTAGGTTATTTAAGGTTAGGTTAGGTTGGGTTATTTAAGGTTAGGTTAGGTTGGGTTAAGTTGGGTTATTTAAGCTGAGGTTAGGTTAGGTTGGGTTATTTAAGGTTAGGTTAGGTTGGGTTAAGTTGGGTTATTTAAGCTGAGGTTAGGTTAGGTTGGGTTAGGTTGGGTTGGGTTAAGTTGGGTTATTTAAGGTTAGGTTAGGTTAGGTTGGGTTATTTAAGGTTAGGTTAGGTTAGGTTGGGTTAGGTTATTTAAGGTTAGGTTGGGTTAGGTTGGGTTAGGTTGGGTTAGGTTAGGTTAGGTTAAGTTGGGTTATTTAAGGTTAGGTTGGGTTAGGTTAGGTTGGGTTGGGTTAGGTTGGGTTAGGTTGGGTTATTTAAGGTTAGGTTAGAGTAGGTTAGGTTGGGTTATTTAAGGTTAGGTTGGGTTAGGTTGGGTTATTTAAGGTTAGGTTAGGTTAGGTTGGGTTAAGTTGGGTTATTTAAGGTTAGGTTAGGTTGGGTTATTTAAGGTTAGGTTAGGTTGGGTTAGGTTGGGTTATTTAAGGTTAGGTTAGGTTAGGTTAGGTTGGGTTAGGTTATTTAAGGTTAGGTTAGGTTATTTAAGGTTAGGTTAGGTTAGGTTAGGTTGGGTTAGGTTATTTAAGGTTAGGTTAGGTTAGGTTAGGTTGTGTTAGGTTATTTAAGGTTAGGTTAGGTTAGGTTGGGTTAGGTTGGGTTAGGTTATTTAAGGTTAGGTTAAGTTGGGTTATTTAAGGTTAGGTTAGGTTAGGTTAAGTTGGGTTATTTAAGGTTAGGTTAGGTTAAGTTGGGTTATTTAAGGTTGGGTTAGGTTAGGTTGGGTTATTTAAGGTTAGGTTAGGTTAAGTTGGGTTATTTAAGGTTGGGTTAGGTTAGGTTGGGTTATTTAAGGTTAGGTTAGGTTGGGTTAGGTTGGGTTAGGTTATTTAAGGTTAGGTTAGGTTAGGTTGGGTTAGGTTGGGTTAGGTTATTTAAGGTTAGGTTAGGTTGGGTTGGGTTAAGTTGGGTTATTTAAGCTGAGGTTAGGTTAGGTTGGGTTATTTAAGGTTAGGTTAGGTTGGGTTAAGTTGGGTTATTTAAGCTGAGGTTAGGTTAGGTTGGGTTAGGTTGGGTTGGGTTAAGTTGGGTTATTTAAGGTTAGGTTAGGTTAGGTTGGGTTATTTAAGGTTAGGTTAGGTTAGGTTGGGTTGGGTTATTTAAGGTTAGGTTAGGTTAGGTTGGGTTAGGTTATTTAAGGTTAGGTTAGGTTAGGTTAGGTTGGGTTATTTAAGGTTAGGTTGGGTTAGGTTGGGTTATTTAAGGTTAGGTTAGGTTAGGTTGGGTTAAGTTGGGTTATTTAAGGTTAGGTTAGGTTAGGTTGGGTTAAGTTGGGTTATTTAAGGTTAGGTTAGGTTAGGTTGGGTTAGGTTGGGTTATTTAAGGTTAGGTTAGGTTAGGTTGGGTTATTTAAGGTTAGGTTAGGTTGGGTTAGGTTGGGTTATTTAAGGTTAGGTTAGGTTAGGTTGGGTTATTTAAGGTTAGGTTAGGTTAGGTTGGGTTGGGTTATTTAATGTTAGGTTAGGTTAGGTTAGGTTGGGTTATTTAAGGTTAGGTTAGGTTAGGTTATTTAAGGTTAGGTTAGGTTGGGTTATTTAAGGTTAGGTTAGGTTAAGTTGGGTTATTTAAGGTTGGGTTAGGTTAGGTTGGGTTATTTAAGGTTAGGTTAGGTTGGGTTAGGTTGGGTTAGGTTATTTAAGGTTAGGTTAGGTTAGGTTGGGTTAGGTTGGGTTAGGTTATTTAAGGTTAGGTTAGGTTGGGTTGGGTTAAGTTGGGTTATTTAAGCTGAGGTTAGGTTAGGTTGGGTTATTTAAGGTTAGGTTAGGTTGGGTTAAGTTGGGTTATTTAAGCTGAGGTTAGGTTAGGTTGGGTTAGGTTGGGTTGGGTTAAGTTGGGTTATTTAAGGTTAGGTTAGGTTAGGTTGGGTTATTTAAGGTTAGGTTAGGTTAGGTTGGGTTGGGTTATTTAAGGTTAGGTTAGGTTAGGTTGGGTTAGGTTATTTAAGGTTAGGTTAGGTTAGGTTAGGTTGGGTTATTTAAGGTTAGGTTGGGTTAGGTTGGGTTATTTAAGGTTAGGTTAGGTTAGGTTGGGTTAAGTTGGGTTATTTAAGGTTAGGTTAGGTTAGGTTGGGTTAAGTTGGGTTATTTAAGGTTAGGTTAGGTTAGGTTGGGTTAGGTTGGGTTATTTAAGGTTAGGTTAGGTTAGGTTGGGTTATTTAAGGTTAGGTTAGGTTGGGTTAGGTTGGGTTATTTAAGGTTAGGTTAGGTTAGGTTGGGTTATTTAAGGTTAGGTTAGGTTAGGTTGGGTTGGGTTATTTAAGGTTAGGTTAGGTTAGGTTAGGTTGGGTTATTTAAGGTTAGGTTAGGTTATTTAAGGTTAGGTTAGGTTGGGTTATTTAAGGTTAGGTTAGGTTGGGTTATTTAAGGTTAGGTTAGGTTAGGTTAAGTTGGGTTATTTAAGCTGAGGTTAGGTTAGGTTATTTAAGGTTAGGTTAGGTTGGGTTATTTAAGGTTAGGTTAGGTTGGGTTAAGTTGGGTTATTTAAGCTGAGGTTAGGTTAGGTTGGGTTATTTAAGGTTAGGTTAGGTTGGGTTAAGTTGGGTTATTTAAGCTGAGGTTAGGTTAGGTTGGGTTAGGTTGGGTTATTTAAGCTGAGGTTAGGTTAGGTTATTTAAGGTTAGGTTAGGTTGGGTTAAGTTGGGTTATTTAAGCTGAGGTTAGGTTAGGTTGGGTTATTTAAGGTTAGGTTAGGTTGGGTTAGGTTGGGTTGGGTTAAGTTGGGTTATTTAAGGTTAGGTTAGGTTAGGTTGGGTTATTTAAGGTTAGGTTAGGTTAGGTTGGGTTAGGTTATTTAAGGTTAGGTTGGGTTAGGTTGGGTTAGGTTGGGTTAGGTTAGGTTAGGTTAAGTTGGGTTATTTAAGGTTAGGTTGGGTTAGGTTAGGTTGGGTTGGGTTAGGTTGGGTTAGGTTGGGTTATTTAAGGTTAGGTTAGAGTAGGTTAGGTTGGATTATTTAAGGTTAGGTTGGGTTAGGTTGGGTTATTTAAGGTTAGGTTAGGTTAGGTTGGGTTAAGTTGGGTTATTTAAGGTTAGGTTAGGTTAGGTTGGGTTAGGTTGGGTTAGGTTAGGTTAGGTTAAGTTGGGTTATTTAAGGTTAGGTTAGGTTAGGTTATTTAAGGTTAGGTTAGGTTGGGTTAGGTTGGGTTATTTAAGGTTAGGTTAGGTTGGGTTAGGTTATTTAAGGTTAGGTTAGGTTAGGTTGGGTTATTTAAGGTTAGGTTGGGCTGGGTTAGGTTAAGTTGGGTTATTTAAGGTTAGGTTGGGTTAAGTTGGGTTAGGTTGGGTTAGGTTGTGTTATTTAAGGTTAGGTTAGGTTAGGTTATTTAAGGTTAGGTTAGGTTAGGTTGGGTTATTTAAGGTTAGGTTAGGTTAGGTTGGGTTATTTAAGGTTAGGTTGGGCTGGGTTAGGTTAAGTTGGGTTATTTAAGGTTAGGTTGGGCTGGGTTAGGTTAGCTTGGGTTAGGTTGGGTTATTTAAGGTTAGGTTGGGTTGGGTTGGCTTAAGGTACTTTGGTATTTTATTAGGATCCCCATTAGCTGTTGCAAAAGCAGCAGCTACTCTTCCTGGGGTCCAAAGTGTGCTCTCAGGTGAAGATGTTCTCAGAGGTGAAGTTTCCCCTAGGTACAGATCTAGGATCAGCTCCCCCTCTCCCTTAGTGGGGAAAATGCTACACTAACCTCAGATCAGCGTTTAGGGGCAACTTCCCCCTGGGTTGGGTGGTGGTGTTGGTTGTAAAATAGGGGGTTGTCTCTAGACACTTACCCAACGTGGCACTATTCCAGCTCCTTTGTTGTGCTCAGTGCCCCACCATGTGGCAGTCTGGTGTTACTGCATGTGTTTATGTCCGCTATGGAGGAGAACGTCTTTCTTATGGGTGGCCCCAGCGGGAATCAAACTCAGGATGCTTGGTGTTGCAAGCACCATGCTCTACCAACTGAAGCACATGGTACCATTGGGTCAGGATGGTTATCTACAGTACCAGTCAAAAGTTTGGACACACCTATTCAGTCAAGGGGTTTTCTTTATTTTTACTGTTTTCTACATTGTAGAATAATAGTGAAGACATCAAAACTATGAAATAACACATATGTTGTAACCAAAAAAGTGTTAAACAAATCAACATTTATTTATGACAGCTTTGCACGCTCTTGGCATTCTCTCAACCAGCTTTATGAGGAATGCTTTTCCAATCTCCTTGAAGGAGTTCCCACATATGCTGAGCGCTTGTTGTCTGCTTTTCCTTCACTCTGCGGTCCAAATAATCCCAAATAGGCCTTACACCGCCTGGTGGTGTGTGTTGGGTCATTGTCATTGTCCTGTTGAAAAGCAAATGGTAATCCCACAAAGCCCAAACTAGATGGGATGGCGTATCGCTGCAGAATGCTGTGGCAGTCATGCTGGTTTAGTGTGCCTTGAATTCTAAATAAATCGCTGACAGTGTCACCAGCAAAGCATCCCCACACCTCCTCCTCCATGCTCACGGTGGGAACCACACGTGGAGAACTTCCGTTCACATACTCTGCGTCTCACAAAGACACGGCGATTGGAACCAAAAGTCTCCAATTTAGACTCATCAGACCAAGCAAGTCTCTTCTTCTTATTGGTGTACTATAGTAGGGGTTTCTTTGCAGCTATTCGACCATCTAGACTTGGTTTCCTCTATCGTAATCGCTCCTCTTTCACCCCAGCTGCCAAAACTAACCCTGATTCAATGACCATCATACCCATGCTAGATTACGGAGACATCATTTATAGATCATCAGGTAAGGGTGCACTCTATACTCCTCTGTAAACTGGTCATCTCTGTATACCCGTCGCAAGACCCACTGGTTGATACTTATTTACAAAACCCTCTTAGTCCTCACTCCCCCCTATCTGAGATATCTACTGCAGCCCTCATCCTCCACATACAACTCCCGTTCTGCCAGTCACATTCTGTTAAAGGTCCCCAAACCACACACATCCCTGGGTCGCTCCTGTTGTCAGTTCGCTGCAGCTAGCGACTGGAACGAACTGCAACAAACACTCAAACTGGACAGTTTTTTTCTCAATCTCTTCATTCAAAGACAAAATCATGGACACTCTTACTGACAGTTGTGGCTGCTTTGTGTGATGTATTGTTGTCTCCACCTTCTTGCTCTTTGTGCTGTTGTCTGTGCCCAATAATATTTGTACCATGTTGTGTTTTGTTCTATATTTATATTTTATTTATTTTTGTATTTTTAATCCCAGGACCCCGTCCCCGCAGGAGGCCTTTTGCCTTTTGGTAGGCCGTCATTGTAAATAAGAATTTGTTCTTAACTGACTTGCCTAGTTAAATAAAGGTTAAATATAAATTAAATAAATAAAAAATGAAGGCCTGATTCATGCAGTCTCCTCTGAACAGTCGATGTTGAGATGTGTCTGTTACTTGAACTCTGAAGCATTAATTTGGGCTGCAATCTGAGGTGCAGTTAACTCATCCTGTGCAGCAGAGGTAACTCTGGGTCTTCCTTTCCTGTGGCGTTCCTCATGAGAGCCAGTTTCATCATAGCGCTTGATGGTTTTTACTACTGCACTTTAAGAAACTTTCAAAGTTCTTGAAACATTCCATATTGAATGACCTTCATGTCTTAAAGTAATGATGGACTGTCGTTTCTCTTTGCTTATTTGAGCAGTTCACGCCATAATATGGACTTGGTCTTTTACCAAATAGGGCTATCTTCTGTATACCACCCCTACCTTGTCACAACACAACTGATTGTCTGAAATGCATTTAAAAGAAAATCAATTACACAAATTAACTTTTAACAAGGCACACCTGTTAATCGAAACGTATTCCAGGTGACTACCTCATGAAGCTGGTTGAGAGAATGCCAAGAGTGTGCAAAGCTGTCATCAAGGCAAAGGGTGGCTACTTTGGAGAATCTCAAATGTAAAATACATTTTGCTTTGTTAAACACTTTTCTGGTTACTACATGATTCCATGTGTGTTATTTCATAGTTTTGATGTCTTCACTATTAATCTACAATGTAGAAAATAGTCAAAAAATAAGTAAAGAAAAACCCTTGAATTAGTAGGTGTGTCCACACTTTTGACTGGTACTGTACATGCCAGAGAAGAGACTGGAGAATAAAAGGCCCAGTGTAATAATAAGATATACTAGGTCCTACTGGGCCCTGGGCCTGGTCACACTGGGCCTGGTCATACTGGGCCCTGGGCCTGGTCATACTGGGCCCTGGGCCTGGTCACACTGGGCCCTGGGCCTGGTCACACTGGGCCATGGGCCTGGTCACACTGGGCCCTGGGCCTGGTCACACTGACACCATGGAGGATCACTGACATACAGCAGCAATTCATCACACACACTCTCTTATTAGGGAGAGGGGAGGAGAGGGGGAGGAGAGAAGGAGAAGAGGGGGAGGAGAGTGCGGGGAGAGGGGAGACGGGGGAGGAGAGGAGAGGAGGAGGAGAAGAGGGGGAAGAAAAGGGGAGGAGAGGAGGAGGAGAAGAGGGGGAAGAAAAGGGGAGGAGAGGAGGAGGAGAGGGGGAAGAAAAGGGGAGGAGAGGAGGAGGAGAGGGGGAAGAAAAGGGGAGGAGAGGAGGAGGGGGAGAGAGGGAGAAGAGTAGAGGAGGAGGAGAAGAGGGGGATAAGACGGGAGGAGAGGAGGAGGACAAGAGGCAGAGGAGAGGGGGAGGAGAAGAGGGGGAGGAAAAGGGGAGGAGAGGAGGAGGAGGAGAGAGGGAGAAGAGTAGAGGAGGAGGAGAAGAGGGGGAGAAGACGGGGAGGAGAGGAGGAGGACAAGAGGCAGAGGAGAGGGGGAGGAGAAGAGGGGGAGAAGAGGCCGGAGGAGAAGAGGGGGGAGGAGAGGAGGAGGACAAGAAGCGGAGGAGAGGGGGAGGACAAGAGGAGGAGAAGAGGGGGAGGAGAGGAGGAGGAGAGGTGGAGGACAAGAGGCAGAGGAGAGGGGGAGGAGAATAGAGGGGAGGAGAAGAGAGGGAGGAGTGGAGTGGAGGAGGACAAGAGGCAGAGGAGAGGGGGAGGAGAGGGGAAGGAGAGGAGGAGGACAAGAGGCGGAGGAGAAGAGGGGGAGGAGAGGAGGAGGACAAGAGGCAGAGGAGAAGAGGGAGGAGAAGAGGGGGAGGAGAGGAGGAGGACAAGAGGCAGAGGAGAAGAGGGGGAGGAGAGGAGGAGGACAAGAGGAGGAGGAGAAGAGGGGGAGGAGAGGAGGAGGACAAGAGGCAGAGGAGAAGAGGGGGAGGAGAGGAGGAGGACAAGAGGCAGAGGAGAGGGGGAGGAGAAGAGGGGGAGGAGAGGAGGAGGACAAGAGGCAGAGGAGAGGCGGAGGAGAGGAGGGGAGGAGAGGAGAGGATAAGAGGCAGAGGAGAGGGGGGGAGAAGAGGGGGGAGGAGAAGAGGAGGACAAGAGGAGGAGGAGAAGAAGGGGAGGACACCACAGAAGAAGCCACTGCTGTCCCAAAAAACATTGCTGCACGTCTGAAGTTTGCAAAAGTGCATCTGGATGTTCCACATCGCTACTGGCAAAATATTCTGTGGACAGATTAAACTACAGTTGAGTTGTTTGGAAGGAACACACAACACCATGTGTGGAGAAAAAAAGGCACAGCACACCAACATCAAAACCTCATCCCAAATGTAAAGTATGGTGGAGGGAGCATCATGGTTTGGGGCTGCTTTGCTACCTCAGGGCCTGGACAGCTTGCTATCATCGACAGAAAAATGAATTCCTAAGATTATCAAGACATTTTGCAGGAGAATGTAAGGCTATATGTCCGCCAACTGAAACTCAACAGAAGAAAATACGCCTTCTGGAGTGGCCCAATCAGAGGCCTGACCTCAACCAGATTGAGATGCAGTGTCCTGACCTCAACCCGATTGAGATGCTGTGGCATGACCTCAAGAGAGTGGTTCACACCAGACATCCCAAGAATATTGCTAAACTGAAACAGTTTTGTAAAGAGTAATGGTCCAGAATTCCTCCTGATTGTTGGTGCAGGTCTAAACCACAACTACAGAAAACGTTTGGTTCACGTACTTTTCCCACCCTGCACTGTGAATGTTTACACGGTGTGTTCAATAAAGACATGAAAACGTATAATTGTTTGTGTGTTATTAGTTTAAGCAGACTGTTTGTCTATTGTTGTGACCTAGATGAAGATCAGATCAAAATTTTATGACCAATTTATGCAGAAATCCAGGTATTTCCAAAGGGTTCACATACTTTTCATTGCCACTGTATAAGCTATGTTCACACTGATCGAGTTAAGAAAGGTGGGAATGTGGCTATATATGTAAAGACTAAATTCCCTGTAAGTGTGGCTACATATGTAAATACTAAATTCCCTGTAAGTGTGGCAAAGTCTGAAACTATATGTTAACAGTTGGAATTTCTTGCTTTGAATATTGGGGTTTCAAAGGGTCTCTCGAACTGTGATTGGCTGTTATAGACACCCCTCTGCTCTCTATAACTGTGATTGGCTGTTATAGACCCCCTCTGCTCTCTATAACTGTCATTGGCTGTTATAGACCCCCCTCTGCTCTCTATAACTGTGATTGGCTGTTATAGACCCCCTCTGCTCTCTATAACTGTGATTGGCTGTTATAGACCCCCCTCTGCTCTCTATAACTGTGATTGGCTGTTATAGACCCCCCTCTGCTCTCTATAACTGTCATTGGCTGTTATAGACCCCCCTCTGCTCTCTATAACTGTCATTGGCTGTTATAGACCCCCCTCTGCTCTCTATAACTGTCATTGGCTGTTATGGACACCCCTCTGCTCTCTATAATTGTGATTGGCTGTTATAGACACCCCTCTGCTCTCTATAACTGTGATTGGCTGTTATAGACCCCCCTCTGCTCTCTATAACTGTCATTGGCTGTTATAGACCCCCCTCTGCTCTCTAGAACTGTCATTGGCTGTTATAGACCCCCCTCTGCTCTCTAGAACTGTCATTGGCTGTTATAGACCCCCCCTCTGCTCTCTATAACTGTCATTGGCTGTTTTAGACCCCCTCTGCTCTCTATAACTGTGATTGGCTGTTATAGAGAGCAGAGGGGGGTCTATAACTGTCATTGGCTGTTATAGACCCCCCTCTGCTCTCTATAACTGTGATTGGCTGTTATAGACCCCCCTCTGCTCTCTATAACTGTCATTGGCTGTTATAGACCCCCCTCTGCTCTCTATAACTGTGATTGGCTGTTATAGACCCCCTCTGCTCTCTATAACTGTGATTGGCTGTTATAGACCCCCCTCTGCTCTCTATAACTGTCATTGGCTGTTATAGACCCCCCTCTGCTCTCTATAACTGTCATTGGCTGTTATAGACCCCCCTCTGCTCTCTATAACTGTCATTGGCTGTTATAGACCCCCCTCTGCTCTCTATAACTGTGATTGGCTGTTATAGACCCCCTCTGCTCTCTATAACTGTGATTGGCTGTTATAGACCCCCCTCTGCTCTCTATAACTGTCATTGGCTGTTATAGACCCCCCTCTGCTCTCTATAACTGTCATTGGCTGTTATAGACCCCCCTCTGCTCTCTATAACTGTCATTGGCTGTTATAGACCCCCCTCTGCTCTCTATAATTGTCATTGGCTGTTATAGACCCCCCTCTGCTCTCTATAACTGTCATTGGCTGTTATAGACCCCCTCTGCTCTCTATAACTGTGATTGGCTGTTATAGACCCCCCTCTGCTCTCTATAACTGTGATTGGCTGTTATAGACCCCCCTCTGCTCTCTGGATCTGTGATTGGCTGTTATAGACCCCCCTCTGCTCTCGTGATGTTTTTGTCTCTGACACACCTTATGTCTAAACTTTTTTACAGTGAAATGATCTTGGTTGGTGATCCCAACTGGTGTTGGTTGAAGCCGGTGTCGGATGATTTTAGAATGTATTATAATTCTAAGAAGCCCAGTTGACTCATCCACCAAACGTCCAGAGAACTCTACCCTGATTGATTTGATATTGACAAATGTTCCACAAATATTCTGCTGTTGGTGTTTTTTGTAATGATTTAAGTGACCATTGTGCTGTTATTGCTGTTAGAAATACTAAGGTTCCTAAGACAAACCCACACTTTATTCATAAGATACATTTATCTTAGAGTTTTAGAGTTTTAATGAGCAGGCTTTCCTTCATGATGTGTTTTATTTTGACTGGAGCAAGATTTGTCTTATTCCTGACGTGGAAACTGCCTGGAAATTCTTTCATTATGTCCGGACAACAGGCCCTCCGATTTGACACACTGAGCTCTATCAGAGAAGTTGTTGGTGAACCAGGCGAGTCAATCATTCCAATCAAATCCTTAGAAACAGAGAAAGCCTGCAGCTCCTGATCTTCTTGATCCCTGCTTTTTAAATCTGGCAGCTGATTTCATAGCTGAACCACTTACATATCTGTTCAATCTAACCCTGGAATGTAATGAAATTCCAAAGATCTGGAAATCAACATTTTTCCTACCACTTTTAAAAGGGGGTGATCCAACTCTTTTAAAGAATTACAGGTTAAACTCAAAACTGTCACCCCTGGTGAAAATACTTGAAACCTTTGTTGGTGAACAGCTAAACTTTGTTTTTATATACTTTATACTTTATAAATGTACCAAATCGGGATTGCACAATTACAGCAGCCATGAAGGTTTTAAATGGTATCACTGAAGCCCTTGACAAAAAACAGCACTGTGTCTCTTTTGATCATACTATACTGAGGCAGAGATTGTTGAGCATAGATCTTTCGGAGAATGCAGTTGCATGGTTTTCTAACTATCTGTCTGATAGAACTCAGTGTACTGAATTTGATGGGCCCATGTCTGTTAAATTGTCTGTCTTTAATGGTGTGCCCCAAGGCTCTGTACTTGGTCCTCTCTTATTCACTATTTATTTAAATGATTTAGACAAAAATGTCCAAAATGCGAAACTTCATTTTTATGCTGATGATACTGTTATTTACTGTTGTGCCTCGTCTCCTACAAAAGCTTTCCAGAACTTGCAAACTGCTTTTTATACTGTTCAACATACCTTGTGTCAATTGAAGCTTATCCTCAATATTGACAAAACTAAACTAATGGTGTTTTCTAATGCAAGAAATAAACCTTTCACCTATTACTACCTGTCAGGGCAAGGAGACTGAGGTTGCAACCTCATAGATCTTGGAATTTTAATTGATGACGGCCTCTCTTTTAAATTGCACATTCAACAACCTTCAAAAAAAATTGAAGCTGAAGTTGGGATTTTAATTTAAGAATAAATCCTATTTTTCCTTTGAAGCCAGAAGGAGGCTAGTGTCAGCTACATTTATACCGATACTAGACTATGGGGATACTTTATATATGAATGTGTCACGCCCTAGAGAGCCTTTTTATTCTCTATTGAGGTTAGGTCGGGGTGTGACTAGGGTGGGTAATCTAGGTTGTTTATTTCTATGTTGGCCTGGTATGGTTCCCAATCAGAGGCAGCTGTTTATCGTTGTCTCTGATTGGGGATCATATTTAGGCAGCCATTTCCCCACTGGTTATTTGTGGGATCTTGTTTATGTGTAGTTGCCTGTGAGCACTTCATTGACATCACATTTAGTTTGTTCTTTATTGTTTTGCGCTTTGGTCCGAATGTTCTTATGACGATCGTGACAGAATGCTTCCGCTCAGTTTGAGATCAGTTGACACCCTTCACCGTGGAGAATTTAGATGTATTTTAAACTGTAAAACCCTCATGCACCACTACACTTTATAGGATTGGCTCAGTCACTGGTATACTTTATTTTTAGAGCCATTTTGGGTTCACTACCTTTTTATTTGGGCATTATTTTTGTTCAGAAATGTGGTGGGTACTCTCTTCGTTCGCTGGACTTTATCCTGCTAACCGTTCCAAATGTCAGAACTGAATTTAGTGAAAGGGATTTCATGTACTCTGCGCCATTGGCTTGGAACGCCTTTAAAAAAAAAATGATGATGGATTTTGAGGCTGATGTTTTTCATTTTAATTTTTAATTTTTTTTAATGATTTGTTAAACTCGGGTGATTTCTATGGTTTTTACTAGATTACTTGTAGTTTTTCATGTTGTCTGTCTGTAATTGTTGTTGTGTCTTTACTATCATTAACTGAAGACTGATAGTTTTTATCAAAGATTCTCTGTAATTAGTTACTTTGCGATCAACTGATTAATCACGTAACTAATTAACTATGAAATCGGGGCACCAAGGAAAAATATTCAGATTACAAAGTTATCATATCAAGTTATCACGATAGTCTCATTCCAAACGTCGTAAATTGTTGGTTATCTGCACGAACCCAGTCTTCACTATGAGTCATCCATACATCATTGTCGTAAATAATTTATTTACTAACTAAGTAATTCACAGAAATGCATAAACAAACAAACAAAGGTAAACGTAATGATAGGAGAATGTGCCCTAGTGGGCTAAACCGGCATGGCGGCTTGTTAGACAAAAGGGGAAGTGGGGGTCGACTAAGAAGTCACTACAGAGTGATAATTCTAACAATTGAAATGCTAATCCTTTACACATGAACGCTCACTCATTCGGGAACAATTGCAATCAATATATATATTTACGCTCAGTGTGTCGTCTTGATCGCTGGTGAAAAGTCTTTCTTTTGTAGAATTGCCTGTCTCTCTCCCTCTCTCTCTGTCGTGGTTAGAATGGATAATTCAGAGTGAACATTTATTCATTTCGTTATAGAATGGATGTTTCGGCGGTTGTCGTTCTTCACGTTCAATGATACCGAATTCCTAGCTGCAGACTAGTAATTAATATCAAAGACTTGTTCTTATTCTGTCGGTATCGATAGTCTAAGAGTTTAACCATGTGGTATGGTTAAAAGATTCAGCAATGGTCTACAACCTTTGTCTCCCCTAATGGAGAAAAACATGGTCTGCAACCTTTAGCCATCTCGTAATTGAGGTAAGCTCGGTCTGCTGATCGAAAACCCGAGTGGGGGTTTTATTCGGAAGGGTCGAAGAGGGCTGTCCCAGGATGTCTGACCCTAAACGGGCTCAGGGGCGGTCCAGGATGTCTGACTCTAAACGGGCTCAGGGGCGGTCCAGGATGTCTGACCCTAACTGGGCTCAGGGGCGGCCCAGGAGGCCTGACCCTAACTGGGCTCTGGGGCGGTCCAGGATGTCTGACCCTAACTGGGCTCAGGGGCGGTCCAGGATGTCTGATTTAGTTCAAATCAAAAGGGAATTGTATTTTTCTTCATTAAACAGTCCAAAATCATATTACACCATTAAACAAACAGTATCATCCTCACTCATTCATCTAATACAACAATTAGATGTAAACCTCATCTCTGAGGCTATTATATAAACATCGTTATGGTAAGAGCGTTGGACTAGTAACCGGAAGGTTGCAAGTTCAAACCCCAGGGCTGACAAGGTATAAATCTGTCATTCTGCCCCTGAACAGGCAGTTAACCCACTGTTCCTAGGCCGTCATTGAAAATAAGAATTTGTTCTTAACTGACTTGCCTAGTTAAATAAAGGTATACATTATTTAATTTTTTTTAAATGTGGCCACACCGTCTCTCTTGAGCTTCCCAAGTTGTGACAAACGGACCAGTTCGTAGCTGGATTCTTCACCGATCTTTAACACTTTCTCTGGAACATGAAATTTGTTCGTACCTTAAGTTCTGTGAGGTGGAAGCATTTCCTTTGTCTCCATGAAAAAATACTCTCTATAACGGTGTGCCCATGAGGTCTTCTCAGGAATTTACGACCTCTGACCACAGCAGCCAAGTTGAAGGAGTAAAGGGGGAGGCAGAGGGAGAGGGGGATGGGGTTGCTATACTCAAAGAGGCCAACGTCATGACATTGTGTAATGACTTGGTTTTGCCTATCTTGGACAGGAAGCTCTTGAAAAAGAGATTTAAATCTTAATGAGCCCTTCCTGGTTAAATAAATAAATAAAAGTTTTAACTTTGGTCGCTCTCCCATAATCAGACGTTGCATATACAGTTGAAGTCGGAGGTTTAACTTAGGTTGGAATCATTAAAGCTCGTTTTTCAACCACTCCACAAATTTCTTGTCAGCAAATTATAGTTTTGGCAAGTCAGTTAGGACATCTACTTTGTGCATGACACAAGTCATTTTTCCAACAATTGTTTACAGACAGATTATTTCACAATTCCAGTGGGTCAGAAGTTTACATACACTAAATTGACTGTGCATTTATACAGCTTGGGAAATTCCTAAAATTATGTCATGGCTTTAGAAGCTTCTGATAGGCTAATTGACATCATTTGAGTCAATTGGAGGTGTACCTGTGGATTAATTTCAAGGCCTACCTTCAAACTCAGTGCCTCTTTGCTTGACATCATGGGAAAATCAAAAGAAATCAGCAAAGACCTCTGAAAAAAAATTATAGACCTCCACAAGTCTGGTTCATCCTTGGGAGCAATTTCCAAACCCCTGAAGGTACCACGTTCATCTGTACAAACAATAGTATGCAAGTATAAACACCACGGGACCACGCAGCTGTCATACCTCTCAGGAAGGAGACGAGTTCTGATTCCTAGAGATGAATGTACTTTGGTGTGAAGAGTGCAAATAAATCCCAGAACAACAGCAAAGCACCTTGTGAAGATGCTGGAAGAAACAGGTACAACATTTTCTATATCCACAGTAAAACAAGTCCTATATCGACATAACCTGAAAGGCCGCTCAGCAAGGAAGAAGCCACTGCTCCAAAACCACCATAAAAAAGCCAGACTACGGTTTGCAACTGCACATGGGGACAAAGATCGTACTTTTTTGGAGAAATGTCCAATGGTCTGATGAAACAAAATAGAACTGTTTGGCCATAATGACCATCATTATTTTTGGAGGAAAAATGGAGAGCCTTGCAAGACGTAGAACACCATCCCAACCGTGAAGCCCGGGGGTGGCAGCATCATGTTGTGGGGGTGCTTTGCTGCAGGAGGGACTGGTGCACTTCACAAAATAGATGGCATCATGAGGCTGGAAAATGATGTGGATATATTGAAGAAACATCTCAAGACATCAGTCAGGAAGTTAAAGCTTGGTCGCAAATGGGTCTTCTAAATGGACAATGACCCCTAGCATACTTCCAAAGTTGTGGCAAAATTGCAACAAAATCAAGGTATTGGAGTGGCCATCACAAAGCCCTAACCTCAATCCTATAGAAAATTTGTGGGCAGAACTGAAAAAGCGTGTGCGAGCAAGGAGGCCTACAAACCTGACTCAGTTACATCAGCTCTGTTAGGAGCCAAAATTCACCCAACTTATTGTGGGATGCTTGTGGAAGGCTACCCGAAACGTTTGACCCAAATTAAACAATGTAAAGGCAATGCTACCAAATGCTAATTGAGTGTATTTATACTTCTGATTGGGCATCACCTGATCAGGGAGTTATCGGAACTTCCTAATTCTGACTGGGAAGTTTCACTTGAATGACCCTCCAAGATGGAATTAGAAGTGGGAAATGTTCTGAGTTAATGTTTCACCACTGACGTTTTGCCTTCTCAACCAACAAATCTGTTTCTGACAGCTATAAATATGGATAATGTAGGTAGTTTGACCATTTGTCAATGTTAAACAAGCTAGCTTTGTCCGACCATAAAGCACACGGATGAAACGAAGTCGTATTTCCAACATCACAACTACGAAATAGGAAGTTCCGATGAGCATGTGAATGCGGCATGAGAATATTGGCCAATGTGAGCGGAGGAACCAGCCGGTGCAGCTCTTAAGGGCCATATTTAGTAGGAAATACAGGAGGAACCAGCCAGTGCAGCTTTAGGGCCATATTTAGTAGGAAACACAGGAGGAACCTGCCAGTGCAGCTTTAGGGCCATATTTAGTAGGAAACAGAAGAGGAACCAGTCAGTGCAGCTCTTAAGGGCCATATTTAGTAGGAAACACAAGAGGAACCAGCCAGTGCAGCTCTTAAAGGCCATATTTAGTAGGAAACACAAGAGGAACCAGCCAGTGCAGCTCTTAAGGGCCATATTTAGTAGGAAACACAAGAGGAACCAGCCGGTGCAAACTATACGCACCCTTGATAAAGATGAGCAAAAATGACTGTATAAAATAAATAATTCTAATACAGATCTACATTCTATGCACAAAAAAAATATATATATATATATATATATTTTTTTTTTTTATATACTAACACAATTTCTCAGAGAATGAGATTTTGTTTACAAAGTCATTGTTTTTCCCTCAAAAACATATGAGATCGGAGAACACATTGGGAGGGATCGGAGAACACACTGGGAAGGTTTGGAGAACACATTGGGAGAGATCGGAGAACACACTGGGAAGGTTTGGAGAACACATTGGGAGAGATCGGAGAACACACTGGGAAGGTTTGGAGAACACATTGGGAGAGATCGGAGAACACACTGGGAAGGTTTGGAGAACACATTGGGAGAGATCGGAGAACACACTGGGAAGGTTTGGATAACACATTGGGAGAGATCGGAGAACACACTGGGAAGATTTGGAGAACACATTGGGAGAGATCGGAGAACACACTGGGAAGGTTTTGAGAACACATTGGGAGAGATCGGAGAACACACTGGGAAGGTTTGGAGAACACATTGGGAGAGATCGGAGAACACACTGGGAAGGTTTGGAGAACACATTGGGAGAGATCGGAGAACACACTGGGAAGGTTTGGAGAACACATTGGGAGGGATCGGAGAACACACTGGGAAGGTTTGGAGAACACATTGGGAGAGATCGGAGAACACATTGGGAGGGATCGGAGAACACACTGGGAGGGATCGGAGAACACACTGGGAGGGATCGGAGAACACACTGGGAGGGATCGGAGAACACACTGGGAGGGATCGGAGAACACATTGGGAGTGCCCTCTTCCACACACACACACACACACACTGCTGTGACCTGTTGTCCAGAGGACATGGCCAGATCAGAGCAGACCTCGTATTTCTCTCTGACCCAGATTTAGAGCCTCTTCTCTGGGTGTACAATTACCCTGCTGCCTCTAAGAGCCCCACCACCACCACAACCACCACCACAGTTGACCACATACAACATACTGGACACGTGACACATGTAGCATGCACACACCAACCCACAACATGATTCAACTCCACACTGTAAAGCGACTGACATTATCATAGATCATCTGTGGGTCAATGGCAACAGTATAGGCCTCAAGGAAACCTCACTGTTTTATATCTTATAGTAGGATCTTAATTAGAGCCAGTTTGGTACAGTAGGAAAATAATCCTGTAGCCACAGGAAATGATGATCAAGTAGATTATGAAGCATCTCATAAATCATCCATACGGATTAAAAAGGTTCTGCAAAAAATGTGCTTTTGCATTCATTAATAAAAGATCCCAGAAATTGTTTAACATATAAAAACAGATTCATCATGAGTCCCAAATGGCACCATATTCCTTATATAGTGCACTACTTTTGACCAGCGGGCCCATTGGGAATAGGGTGCCCTTAGGGAATAGGGTGCCATTAGGGAATAGGGTGCCCTTAGGGAATAGGGTGCCCATTGGGAATAGGGTGCCCTTAGGGAATAGGGTGCCATTAGGGAATAGGGTGCCCTTAGGGAATAGGGTGCCCTTAGAGAATAGGGTGCCCTTAGGGAATAGGGTCACCTAAAATGAGGGGGACTAGGTACAAAAAGGGCTGTAATTTCTAAACGGTTCACCCGATACGGATGAAAATACCCTCAAATTAAATCTGACAGTCTGCACTTTAATGTCATTGTATAATTTCAAATCCAAAATGCTGGAGTACAGAGCCAAAACAACAACACATGGAGAACAGAGCCAAAACAACAACACATGGAGTACAGAGCCAAAACAACAACACATGGAGAACAGAGCCAAAACAACAACACATGGAGTACAGAGCCAAAACAACAACACATGGAGAACAGAGCCAAAACAACAACACATGGAGTACAGAGCCAAAACAACAACACATGGAGAACAGAGCCAAAACAACAACACATGGAGTACAGAGCCAAAACAACAACACGTGGAGTACAGAGCCAAAACAACAACACGTGGAGTACAGAGCCAAAACAACAACACGTGGAGAACAGAGCCAAAACAACAACACATGGAGTACAGAGCCAAAACAACAACACATGGAGAACAGAGCCAAAACAACAACACATGGAGTACAGAGCCAAAACAACAACACATGGAGTACAGAGCCAAAACAACAACACATGGAGTACAGAGCCAAAACAACAACACATGGAGTACAGAGCCAAAACAACAACACATGGAGTACAGAGCCAAAACAACAACACATGGAGAACAGAGCCAAAACAACTACACATGGAGTACAGAGCCAAAACAACAACACATGGAGTACAGAGCCAAAACAACAACACATGGAGTACAGAGCCAAAACAACAACACATGGAGAACAGAGCCAAAACAACTACACATGGAGTACAGAGCCAAAACAACAACACATGGAGTACAGAGCCAAAACAACTACACATGGAGTACAGAGCCAAAACAACAACACATGGAGTACAGAGCCAAAACAACAACACATGGAGTACAGAGCCAAAACAACAACACATGGAGTACAGAGCCAAAACAACAACACATGGAGTACAGAGCCAAAACAACAACACATCCAAAGTGCTGGAGTACAGAGCCAAAACAACAACACATCCAAAGTGCTGGAGAACAGAGCCAAAACAACAACACATGGAGAACAGAGCCAAAACAACAACACATCCAAAGGGCTGGAGTACAGAGCCAAAACAACAACACATCCAAAGGGCTGGAGAACAGAGCCAAAACAACAACACATCCAAAGGGCTGGAGTACAGAGCCAAAACAACAACACATCCAAAGGGCTGGAGAACAGAGCCAAAACAACAACACATGGAGTACAGAGCCAAAACAACAACACATGGAGTACAGAGCCAAAACAACAACACATCCAAAGGGCTGGAGTACAGAGCCAAAACAACAACACATGTGTCACTGTCCCAAACCTTTTGTAGCTCCCTGTATCTACAGTACCAGACAACAGACTCACCTACTCAGTCAAGGGTTGTTCTTTATTTTTACTATTTTCTACATTGCAGAATAATAGTGAAATTGAGACACTAGTCAGTTGTACAACTGAATGCCTTCAACTGAATGGTGCCAGGATAACAACCTCTCCCTCAATGTGATCAAGACAAAGAAGATGATTGTGGACTACAGGAAAAGGAGGACCGAGCACCCCCCCCCCCCCCCCCCCCTCCATTCTCATTGACAGGGCTGTAGCGGAGCAGGTTGAGAGCTCCAAGTTCCTTGGTGTCCACATCACCAACAAACTATCATGGTCCAAACACACCAAGAGTGTCGTGAAGGGGGCATGACAATGCCTATTCCCCATTACAGGCTGACTACACCGCTCATGTCGTGTGCGTGAGCATTGCAAAATACTTTTTTAACACTATAGTATTCAATTGTTGCACCCACACTGCTCGCAGGCGCCAACGAGCCTCTGCGTTGCCAAGGGCTAAAATAGAAGTCATAGAAATAGAAGTTCAATTTCTGACGCAGATCGCGCTGCAAGTCCTGCCTCTCCGTACCCACGTACCCACAGGTACCCACGTGCCATTTCCTCATTGGTTTATAGAAGCAGGAACCCACGTGCCATCTCCTCATTGGTTTATAGAAGCAGGTACCCACGTACCCACAGGTACCCACGTGCCATCTCCTCATTGGTTATACCCACGTGGGTGACTGAAAGACAAACGAGGTCGGTGATGCACCTAATTTATGAAAGTTGCCAATCGCAATATAAAGTCCAGAGAACATTTAACCCAACCCCTCTAAATCAGAGAGAGATCAAAACTATGAAATAACACATATAGAATCATGTAGTAACCAATCATGTCTTAAAGTAATGATGGACTGTTGTTTCTCTTTGTTTATTAAAGCAAATATGGACTTGGTCTTTTACCAAATAGGGCTGTCTTCTGTTAACCACCCCTACCTTATCACAAAACAATTGATTGGCTCAAACGCATTAAGAAGGAAAGAAATTCCACAGGAATCTCAAATATATTTTGGTTTGTTTAACCCTTTAATTTCAGTTACTACGTGATTCCATATGTGTTAGTATCACATTCTGACGTCAACTATTATTCTACAATGTAGAAAAAAGTAAAAATAAATAAAAACCCTGGAATGACTAGGTGTGTCCAAACTGTTGACTGGTAGTGTAGATACATGAAGAACATAGACCTGTAGAACACGGGCGGCTGGTGGCACCTTAATTGGGGAGGATGGGCTCTGGAATGGATTAAATGGAATGTTTTAAGCACATAAAAAAAACACACAGTTTTCATGTGCTTGATACCATTCCATTCACTCCATTCCAGACATTATTATGAGCCTCCCCTCACCAGTCTCCTGTGCTGTAGAACGAGCAGAAGCGCGTTCAGGTGACATCATAGCGCGGCCGGGGCGGATGTGTCTGGGTGATGTTGGTCTCCATGCTGACAGCGGGCGGGGCGCGAGCCGTGTGAGCATGGCTGGGAGGGCACATGGCGGCAGCCGCGATAAGGACTAGAGGGGAATCCTGGGAGATTTAAGGGATTAGGTAGCGAGAATGTCGAGCTCGGCCCTCTCTCTCTCTCAGGTGGAAGAGGAGCATGTGAGAGGTTACCATTACGTAAAGACTGGTCCCAACACACTAACCCTGCTGACTGACTGGTCCCAACACACTAACCCTACTGACTGACTGGTCCCAACACACTAACCCTGTTGACTGACTGGTCCCAACACACTAACCCTGCTGACTGACTGATGGGTCCTAACACACTAACCCTGTTGACTGACTGGTCCCAACACACTAACCCTGTTGACTGACTGGTCCCAACACACTAACCCTGCTGACTGACTGGTCCCAACACACTAACCCAGTTGACTGACTGGTCCCACCCAACACACTAACCCTGCTGACTGGTCCCAACACACTAACCCTGCTGACTGGTCCTAACACACTAACCCTGCTGACTGGTCCCAACACACTAACCCTGCTGACTGGTCCTAACACACTAACCCTGTTGACTGACTGGTCCTAACACACTAATCCTGTTGACTGACTGGTCCTAACACACTAACCCTGCTAGTTGAATGACTGGTCCTTACACACTAACCCTGCTAGTTGAATGACTGGTCCTAACACACTAACCCTGCTGACTGGCTGATCCCCACACACTAACCCTGCTGACTGACTGGTCCCAACACACTAACCCTGCTGACTGACTGGTCCCAACACACTAAGCCTTTTGACTGACTGGTGCCAACTTACTAACCCTGCTAGTTGAATGACTGGTCCTTACACACTAACCCTGCAAGTTGACTGATGGGTCCTAACACACTAACCCTGTTGACTGACTGGTCCCAACACACTAACCCTGTTGACTGACTGGTCCCAACACACTAACCAAGTTGACTGACTGGTCCCAACACACTAACCCTGCTGACTGGTCCCAACACACTAACCCTGCTGACTGGTCCAAACACACTAACCCTGCTGACTGGTCCCAACACACTAACCCTGTTGACTGACTGGTCCCAACACACTAACCCAGTTGACTGACTGGTCCCAACACACTAACCCTGCTGACTGGTCCCAACACACTAACCCTGCTGACTGGTCCTAACACACTAACCCTGCTAGTTGAATGACTGGTCCTAACACACTAACCCTGCTGACTGGCTGGTCCTAACACACTAACCCTGCTGACTGACTGGACCTAACACACTAACCCTGCTGACTGACTGGTCCTAACACACTAACCCTGCTGACAGACTGATCCTAACACACTAACCCTGTTAATTGACTGACTGGTCCTAACGCAAATAACCCTGCTAGTTGACTGACTGGTCCTAACACACTAACCCTGCTGACTGACTGGTCCCAACACACTAACCCTGCTAATTGACTGACTGGTCCTAACGCAAATAACCCTGCTAGTTGACTGACTGGTCCTAACACACTAACCCTGTTGACTGACTGGTCCTAACACACTAACCCTGTTGACTGACTGGTCCCAACACACTAACCCTGCTAATTGACTGACTGGTCCAAACACACTAACCCTGCTAATTGACTGACTGGTCCTAACACACTAACCCTGCTGACTGACTGGTCCCAACACACTAACCCTGCTAATTGACTGACTGGTCCTAACACACTAACCCTGCTAGTTGACTGACTGGTCCCAACACACTAACCCTGCTGACTGACTGGTCCCAACACACTAACCCTGCTAATTGACTGACTGGTCCTAACACACTAACCCTGCTAGTTGACTGACTGGTCCCAACACACTAACCCTGTTGACTGGTCCTAACACACCAACCCTGCTAGTTGACTGACTGGTCCTAACACACCAACCCTGCTGACTGACTGGTCCTAACACACTAACCCTGCTGACTGACTGGTCCTAACACACTGACCCTGCTGACTGGTCCTAACACACTAACCCTGCTAGTTGAATGACTGGTCCTAACACACTAACCCTGCTGACTGGCTGGTCCTAACACACTAACCCTGCTGACTGACTGGACCTAACACACTAACCCTGCTGACTGACTGGTCCTAACACACTAACCCTGCTGACAGACTGATCCTAACACACTAACCCTGTTAATTGACTGACTGGTCCTAACGCAAATAACCCTGCTAGTTGACTGACTGGTCCTAACACACTAACCCTGCTGACTGACTGGTCCCAACACACTAACCCTGCTAATTGACTGACTGGTCCTAACGCAAATAACCCTGCTAGTTGACTGACTGGTCCTAACACACTAACCCTGTTGACTGACTGGTCCTAACACACTAACCCTGTTGACTGACTGGTCCCAACACACTAACCCTGCTAATTGACTGACTGGTCCAAACACACTAACCCTGCTAATTGACTGACTGGTCCTAACACACTAACCCTGCTGACTGACTGGTCCCAACACACTAACCCTGCTAATTGACTGACTGGTCCTAACACACTAACCCTGCTAGTTGACTGACTGGTCCCAACACACTAACCCTGCTGACTGACTGGTCCCAACACACTAACCCTGCTAATTGACTGACTGGTCCTAACACACTAACCCTGCTAGTTGACTGACTGGTCCCAACACACTAACCCTGTTGACTGGTCCTAACACACCAACCCTGCTAGTTGACTGACTGGTCCTAACACACCAACCCTGCTGACTGACTGGTCCTAACACACTAACCCTGCTGACTGACTGGTCCTAACACACTGACCCTGCTGACTGACTGGTCCCAACACACTAACCCTGCTAATTGACTGACATGTCCTAACACACTAACCCTGCTAATTGACTGACTGGTCCTAACACACTAACCCTGCTGACTGACTGGTCCCAACACACTAAACCCTGCTGACTGACTGGTCCCAACACACTAACCCTGCTGACTGACTGGTCCCAACACACTAACCCTGCTGACTGACTGGTCCCAACACACTAACCCTGCTGACTGGTCCCAACACACTAATCCTGCTGACTGACTGGTCCCAACACACTAACCCTACTGACTGACTGGTCCCAACACACTAATCCTGCTGAATGACTGGTCCTAACACACTAACCCTGCTAGTTGACTGACTGGTCCCAACACACTAACCCTGCTGACTGACTGGTCCCAACACACTAACCCTGCTGACTGACTGGTCCCAACACACTAACCCTGCTGACTGGTCCCAACACACTAACCCTGCTGACTGGTCCCAACACACTAACCCTGCTGACTGGTCCCAACACACTAACCCTGCTGACTGGTCCCAACACACTAACCCTGCTGACTGGTCCCAACACACTAACCCTGCTGACTGGTCCCAACACACTAACCCTGCTGACTGGTCCCAACACACTAACCCTGCTGACTGGTCCCAACACACTAACCCTGTTGACTGGTCCCAACACACTAACCCTGCTGACTGACTGGTCCCAACACACTAACCCTGTTGACTGGTCCCCACACACTAACCCTGCTGACTGACTGGACCCAACACACTAACCCTGTTGACTGACTGGTCCCAACACACTAACCCTGCTGACTGACTGGTCCCAACACACTAACCCTGTTGACTGACTGGTCCCAACAGACTAACCCTGCTGACTGACTGGTCCCAACACACTAACCCTGCTGACTGACTGGTCCCAACACACTAACCCTGCTGACTGACTGGTCCCAACACACTAACCCTGCTGACTGGTCCCAACACACTAACCCTGCTAGTTGACTGACTGGTCCTAACACACTAATCCTGTTAGTTGAATAACTGGTCCTAACACACTAACCCTGCTAGTTGACTGATGGGTCCTAACACACTAACCCTGTTGACTGACTGGTCCCAACACACTAACCCTGTTGACTGACTGGTCCCAACACACTAACCCAGTTGACTGACTGGTCCTAACACACTAACCCTGCTAGTTGACTGATGGGTCCTAACACACTAACCCTGTTGACTGACTGGTCCCAACACACTAACCCTGTTGACTGACTGGTCCCAACACACTAACCCTGTTGACTGACTGGTCCCAACACACTAACCCAGTTGACTGACTGGTCCTAACACACTAACCCTGCTGACTGGTCCCAACACACTAACCCTGCTGACTGGTCCTAACACACTAACCCTGTTGACTGACTGGTCCTAACACACTAATCCTGTTGACTGACTGGTCCTAACACACTAACCCTGTTGACTGACTGGTCCCAACACACTAACCCAGTTGACTGACTGGTCCTAACACACTAACCCTGCTGACTGGTCCCAACACACTAACCCTGCTGACTGGTCCTAACACACTAACCCTGTAGACTGACTGGTCCTAACACACTAACCCTGCTGACTGGCTGGTCCTAACACACTAACCCTGCTGACTGACTGGTCCCAACACACTAACCCTGTTGACTGACTGGTCCCAACACACTAACCCAGTTGACTGACTGGTCCCACCCAACACACTAACCCTGCTGACTGGTCCCAACACACTAACCCTGCTGACTGGTCCTAATACACTAACCCTGTTGACTGACTGGTCCTAACACACTAATCCTGTTGACTGACTGGTCCTAACACACTAACCCTGCTAGTTGAATGACTGGTCCTTACACACTAACCCTGCTAGTTGAATGACTGTCCTAACACACTAACCCTGCTGACTGGCTGATCCCCACACACTAACCCTGCTGACTGACTGGTCCCAACACACTAACCCTGCTGACTGACTGGTCCCAACACACTAAGCCTTTTGACTGACTGGTCCCAACTTACTAACCCTGCTAGTTGAATGACTGGTCCTTACACACTAACCCTGCAAGTTGACTGATGGGTCCTAACACACTAACCCTATTGACTGACTGGTCCCAACACACTAACCCTGTTGACTGACTGGTCCCAACACACTAACCCAGTTGACTGACTGGTCCCAACACACTAACCCTGCTGACTGGTCCCAACACACTAACCCTGCTGACTGGTCCAAACACACTAACCCTGCTGACTGGTCCCAACACACTAACCCTGTTGACTGACTGGTCCCAACACACTAACCCAGTTGACTGACTGGTCCCAACACACTAACCCTGCTGACTGGTCCCAACACACTAACCCTGCTGACTGGTCCTAATACACTAACCCTGCTAGTTGAATGACTGGTCCTAACACACTAACCCTGCTGACTGGCTGGTCCTAACACACTAACCCTGCTGACTGACAGGTACTAACACACTAAACCTGTTGACTGACTGGTCCTAACACACTAACCCTGCTGACTGACTGGACCTAACACACTAACCCTGCTGACTGACTGGTCCTAACACACTAACCCTGCTGACAGACTGATCCTAACACACTAACCCTGTTAATTGACTGACTGGTCCTAACGCAAATAACCCTGCTAGTTGACTGACTGGTCCTAACACACTAACCCTGCTGACTGACTGGTCCCAACACACTAACCCTGCTAATTGACTGACTGGTCCTAACGCAAATAACCCTGCTAGTTGACTGACTGGTCCTAACACACTAACCCTGTTGACTGACTGGTCCTAACACACTAACCCTGTTGACTGACTGGTCCCAACACACTAACCCTGCTAATTGACTGACTGGTCCAAACACACTAACCCTGCTAATTGACTGACTGGTCCTAACACACTAACCCTGCTGACTGACTGGTCCCAACACACTAACCCTGCTAATTGACTGACTGGTCCTAACACACTAACCCTGCTAGTTGACTGACTGGTCCCAACACACTAACCCTGCTGACTGACTGGTCCCAACACACTAACCCTGCTAATTGACTGACTGGTCCTAACACACTAACCCTGCTAGTTGACTGACTGGTCCCAACACACTAACCTCGTTGACTGGTCCTAACACACTAACCCTGCTAGTTGACTGACTGGTCCTAACACACCAACCCTGCTGACTGACTGGTCCTCACACACTAACCCTGCTGACTGACTGGTCCTAACACACTGACCCTGCTGACTGACTGGTCCCAACACACTAACCCTGCTAATTGACTGACATGTCCTAACACACTAACCCTGCTAATTGACTGACTGGTCCTAACACACTAACCCTGCTGACTGACTGGTCCCAACACACTAACCCTGCTAATTGACTGACATGTCCTAACACACTAACCCTGCTAATTGACTGACTGGTCCCAACACACTAACCCTGTTGACTGGTCCTAACACACTAACCCTGCTGACTGACTGGTCCTAACACACTAACCCTGCTGACTGACTGGTCCTAACACACTTACCCTGCTGACTGACTGGTCCTAACACACTTACCCTGCTGACTGACTGGTCCTAACACACTAACCCTGCTGAATCACTGGTCCTTACACACTAACCCTGCTAGTTGACTGACTGGTTCTTACACACTATCCCTGCTAGTTGACTGACTGGTCCTAACACACTAACCCTGCTGGTTGACTGACTGGTCCAAAAACACTAACCCTGCTAGTTGACTGCCTGGTCCTAACACACTAACCCTGCTGACTGACTGGTCCCAAAACACCAACCCTGCTAATTGACTGACATGTCCTAACACACTAACCCTGCTAATTGACTGACTGGTCCTAACACACTAACCCTGCTGACTGACTGGTCCCAACACACTAACCCTGCTAATTGACTGACTGGTCCTAACACACTAACCCTGCTGACTGACTGGTCCCAACACACTAACCCTGCTAATTGACTGACTGGTCCCAACACACTAACCCTGTTGACTGGTCCTAACACACTAACCCTGCTGACTGACTGGTCCTAACACACTAACCCTGCTGACTGACTGGTCCTAACACACTTACCCTGCTGACTGACTGGTCCTAACACACTTACCCTGCTGACTGACTGGTCCTAACACACTAACCCTGCTGAATCACTGGTCCTTACACACTAACCCTGCTAGTTGACTGACTGGTTCTTACACACTAACCCTGCTAGTTGACTGACTGGTCCTAACACACTAACCCTGCTGGTTGACTGACTGGTCCTAACAAACTAACCTTGCTGACTGGCTGGTCCTAACACCCTAACCCTGCTGGTTGACTGGCTGGTCCTAACACCCTAACCCTGCTGGTTGACTGACTGGTCCTAACACACTAACCCTGCTTGTTGACTGACTGGTCCAAAAACACTAACCCTGCTAGTTGACTGCCTGGTCCTAACACACTGACCCTGCTGACTGACTGGTCCCAAAACACCAACCCTGCTAATTGACTGACATGTCCTAACACACTAACCCTGCTAATTGACTGACTGGTCCTAACACACTAACCCTGCTGACTGACTGGTCCCAACACACTAACCCTGCTAATTGACTGACTGGTCCTAACACACTAACCCTGCTAGTTGACTGACTGGTCCCAACACACTAACCCTGTTGACTGGTCCTAACACACTAACCCTGCTGACTGACTGGTCCTAACACACTAACCCTGCTAGTTGACTGCCTGGTTCTTACACACTAACTCTGCTAGTTGACTGCCTGGTCCTAACATTGAAGACTCATCTCTTCAGTGGGTCATATGATTGAGTGTAGTCTGGCCCAGGAGTGGGAGGGTGAACGGAAAGGCTCTGGAGCAACGAACCGCCCTTGCTGTCTCTGCCTGGCCGGTTCCCCTCTTTCCACTGGGATTCTCTGCCTCTACCCTATTCAGGGGCTGAGTCACTGGCTTTACTGGGGCTCTCTCATGCCGTCCCTGGAGGGGGTGCGTCACCTGAGTGGGCTGAGTCACTGATGTGGTCATCCTGTCTGGGTTGGCGCCCCCCCCCCCATGGGTTGTGCCGTGGCGGAGGTCTTTGTGGGCTATACTCAGGCTTGTCTCAGGATGGTAAGTTGGTGGTTGAAGATATCCCTCTAGTGTTGTGGGGGCTGTGCTTTGGCAAAGTGGGTGGGGTTATATCCTTCCTGTTTGGCCCTGTCCGGGGGTGTCCTCGGATGGGGCCACAGTGTCTCCAGACCCCTCCTGTCTCAGCCTCCAGTATTTATGCTGCAGTAGTTTATGTGTCGGGGGGCTAGGGTCAGTTTGTTATATCTGGAGTACTTCTCCTGTCCTATTCGGTGTCCTGTGTGAATCTAAGTGTGCGTTCTCTAATTCTCTCCTTCTCTCTTTCTCTCTCTCGGAGGACCTGAGCCCTAGGACCATGCCCCAGGACTACCTGACATGATGACTCCTTGCTGTCCCCAGTCCACCTGGCTGTGCTGCTGCTCCAGTTTCAACTGTTCTGCCTTATTATTATTCGACCATGCTGGTCATTTATGAACATTTGAACATCTTGGCCATGTTCTGTTATAATCTCCACCCGGCACAGCCAGAAGAGGACTGGCCACCCCACATAGCCTGGTTCCTCTCTAGGTTTCTTCCTAGGTTTTGGCCTTTCTAGGGAGTTTTTCCTAGCCACCGTGCTTCTACACCTGCATTGCTTGCTGTTTGGGGTATTAGGCTGGGTTTATGTACAGCACTTTGAGATATCAGCTGACGTACGAAGGGCTATATAAATAAATTTGATTTGATTTGATTTGATTTAACACACTAACCCTGCTGACTGACTGGTCCTAACACACTGACCCTGCTGACTGACTGGTCCCAAAACACTAACCCTGCTAATTGACTGACATGTCCTAACACACTAACCCTGCTAATTGACTGACTGGTCCTAACACACTAACCCTGCTGACTGACTGGTCCCAACACACTAACCCTGCTGACTGACTGGTCCTAACACACTAACCTGGTTGACTGGCTGGTACTAACACACTAACCTGGTTGACTGGCTGGTCCTAACACACTAACCCTGCTAGTTGACTGACTGGTCCTAACGCACTAACCCTGCTAGTTGACTGACTGGTCCTAACACACTAACCCTGCTAGTTGACTGACTGGTCCTAACACACTAACCCTGTTGACTGACTGGTCCTAACACACTAACCCTGTTGACTGGTCCTAACACACTAGCCCTGTTGAATGACTGGTCCTAACTCACTTACCCTGCTGACTGACTGGTCCTAACACACTAACCTGGTTGACTGGCTGGTCCTAACACACTAACCCTGCTAGTTGACTGACTGGTCCTAACGCACTAACCCTGCTAGTTGACTGACTGGTCCTAACACACTAACCCTGCTAGTTGACTGACTGGTCCTAACACACTAACCCTGTTGACTGACTGGTCCTAACACACTAACCCTGTTGACTGACCGGTCCTAACACACTAACCCTGCTGACTGGTCCCAACACACTAACCCTGCTAGTTGACTGACTGGTCCTAACACACTAACCCTGTTGACTGACTGGTCCCAACACACTAACCCTGATGGTTGACTGACTGGTCCTAACACACTAACCATGCTGGTTGACTGACTGGTCCTAACAAACTAACCCTGTTGACTGACTGGTCCTAACACACTAACCCTGTTGACTGACTGGTCCTAACACACTAACCCTGCTGACTGACTGGTCCTAACACACTAACCCTGCTGATAGACTGGTCCTAACACACTAACCCTGCTAGTTGACTGACTGGTCCTAACACACTAACCCTGCTGACTGGCTGGTCCTAACACACTAACCCTGCTGTCTGACTGGTCCTTACACACTAAACCTGTTAGTTGAATGACTGTTCCTAACACACTAACCCTGCTGGTTGACTGACTGGTCCAAACACACTAACCCTGTTGACTGACTGGTCCTAACACACTAACCCTGCTAGTTGACTGACTGGTCCTAACACACTAACCCTGCTAGTTGACTGACTGATCCTAACACACTAACCCTGTTGACTGACTGGTCCTAACACACTAACCCTGCTGATAGACTGGTCCTTACACACTAACCCTGCTGTATGACTGGTCCTAACACACTAACCCTGCTGACTGACTGGTCCTAACACACTAACCCTGCTGGTTGACTGACTGGTCCTAACACACTAACCCTGCTAGTTGACTGACTGATCCTAACACACTAACCCTGCTAGTTGACTGACTGATCCTAACACACTAACCCTGCTGACTGACTGGTCCTAACACACTAACCCTGCTGACTGACTGGTCCTAACACACTAACCCTGCTGACTGACCGGTCCTAACACACTAACCCTGTTGACTGACTGGTCCTAACACACTAACCCTGCTGACTGACTGGTCCTAACACACTAACCCTGTTGACTGACCGGTCCTAACACACTAACCCTGCTAACTGGCTGGTCCTAACACACTAACCCTGCTAGTTGACTGACTGGTCCTAACACACTAACCCTGCTAGTTGACTGACTGGTCCTAACGCACTGGTCCTAACACACTAACCCTGCTAGTTGACTGACTGATCCTAACACACTAACCCTGCTGACTGACTGGTCCTAACACACTAACCCTGTTGACTGACCGGTCCTAACACACTAACCCTGCTGACTGGTCCCAACACACTAACCCTGCTAGTTGACTGACTGGTCCTAACACACCAATCCTGCTGACTGACTGGTCCTAACACACTAACCCTGTTGACTGACTGGTCCTAACACACTAACCCTGTTGACTGACTGGTCCCAACACACTAACCCTGTTGACTGACTGGTCCCAACAGACTAACCCAGTTGACTGACTGGTCCAAACACCCTAACCCTGTTGACTGACTGGTTCAAACACACTAATCCTGCTGACTGACTGACTGGTCCTACCACACTAACCCTGCTAGTTGACTGACTGGTCCTAACACACCAACCCTGCTGACTGACTAACTGGTCCTCACACACTAACCCTGTTGACTCACTGGTCCTTACACACTAACCCTGTTCTCTGACCGGTCCTAAACACTAACCCTGCTAACTAGAGTCATTACACTTGTCCACCAAACTTTACAGTTGGCACTATGCATTCGGGCAGGTTGGATTCTCCTGGCAAAACCCAGTTTTGTCCGTCTGATTGGCAGATGGTGCTGAGTTATTCATCATTCCAGAGAACACGTTTCCACTGCTCCAGAGTCCTATGGCAGCGAGCTTTACATCACACCACATGCATTGCGCATGGTGATCTTAGGATTGTGTGTGGCTGCCATGGAAACCAATTTCATTACTACCGACAAACAGTTTTTGGACTGATGTTTCTGCCAGATGGAGTTAGGAACTCGGTAGGTTGCGGTCCCATTCTGTGAGCTTGTGTGGTCTACCACTTCACGGCTGAGCCGTTATTCCTCCTAGACATTTCCACTTCACAATAACAGCACTTAACAGTTGCCCGGGGGGCAGCTCTAGCAGGGCAGAAATGTGATGAACTGACTTGTTGGAAAGGTGACATCCTATGACGGTGCCACGTTGAAAGCCACTCAGTTCTTCAGTAAGGGCCATTCTTCTGCCAATGTTTGTCTATGGAGATTGCATGGCTGTGTGCTCGTTTTTATAAACCTGTCAGCAACGGGTGTGGCTGAAATAGCCAAATCCACTAATTTGAAGGGGTGTCCACATACCGTCTCCACACCCACACAGCAGTACGTTCCAGGGCGTCTGTATTGCAGTGTCCACATACTGCTGTCTATATATGGGTGTAGAGACAGGATACGTTCCAGGGCGTCTGTATTGCAGCGTCCACATACTGCTGTCTACATATGGGTGTAGAGACAGGGTACGTTCCAGGGCGTCTGTATTGCAGTGTCCCATACTGCTGTCTATATATGGGTGTAGAGACAGGGTACGTTCCAGGGCGTCTGTATTGCAGTGTCCACATACTGCTGTCTATATATGGGTGTAGAGACAGGATACGTTCCAGGGCGTCTGTATTGCAGCGTCCACATACTGCTGTCTACATATGGGTGTAGAGACAGGGTACGTTCCAGGGCGTCTGTATTGCAGTGTCCACATACTGCTGTCTATATATGGGTGTAGAGACAGGGTACGTTCCAGGGCGTCTGTATTGCAGTGTCCACATACTGCTGTCTATATATGGGTTTAGAGACAGGGGATGTTCCAGGGCGTCTGTATTGCAGTGTCCACATACTGCTGTCTATATATGGGTGTAGAGACAGGATACGTTCCAGGGCGTCTGTATTGCAGCGTCCACATACTGCTGTCTACATATGGGTGTAGAGACAGGGTACGTTCCAGGGCGTCTGTATTGCAGTGTCCACATACTGCTGTCTATATATGGGTGTAGAGACAGGGTACGTTCCAGGGCGTCTGTATTGCAGTGTCCACATACTGCTGTCTATATATGGGTGTAGAGACAGGGGACGTTCCAGGGCGTCTGTATTGCAGTGTCCACATACTGCTGTCTATATAAGGGTGTACAGACAGGGTACGTTCCAGGGCGTCTGTATTGCAGTGTCCACATACTTTTGGCCATGTAATGTTCTATTCTTCTTCTCACATTTTGTTTATAAAGTGTATTTCAAACTGTTACAGACCTATATCCATCCTGCCCTGCCTCTAGACCCAAACTCATATAGACCCATATTCATCCTGCCCTGCCTCTAGACCCAAACTGTTATAGAACCATATCCATCCTGCCGTGCCTTTCTAAAACCTTAGAAAGTCAAGTTAACAAACAGATCACCGACCATTTCGAATCCCACCATACCTTCTCCACTATGTAATCTGGTTGGTGAGCTGGTCATAAGTGCACCTCAGCCAAGCTCAAGGTCCCAAACGATATCATAACCGCCATCGATAAAAGACAATACTGTGCAGCCGTCTTCATCGACCTGGCCAAGGGTTTCGACTCAGTCAATCACCTCGCCTGGTTCACCAACTACTTCTCTGATAGAGTTCAGTGTGTCCAATCGGAGGGCATGTTGTCCGGACCTCTGGCAGTCTCTATGGGGGTGCCACAGGGTTCAATTCTCAGGCCGACTCTCTTCTCTGTATACATTAATGATGTCGCTCTTGCTGCTGGTGAGTCTCTGATCCACCTCTACGCAGACGACACCATTCTGTATACTGCTGGCTCTTCTTTGGACACTGTTATGGATGATGCGAATTTTCGCAGCTTTTTGTTAAAAATCGCGCAACATTTCAAAGTCCTGCTACTCATGCCAGGAATATAGTATATGCATATGATAAGTATGTGTGGATAGAAAACACTCTGAAGTTTCTAAAACTGGTTAAATCGGGTCTGTGGCTATAACAGAACGTGTTTAGAAGTAAAAATCCCTGGTAAAACTGTTTACCAAAAACAAAAACAAAATATTCGTCCGCCATTCAATCAATTGTTTAAGACGAGAGAAAATATATGCGAACCCCCTGTAAACGCCTACCGCTTCCACACGATGTCACCATTGCTATCAATATCAGAATCGTTTATCCCTGGTTACAACACGAATAGACCCCTCCCTTCTTCTGACGCATCACAGTATGTTGTGAAACTGAAAAAATGGATGATGTTTTCCAGACTTGCTGCTATCGAATACAGATCGCCCCGTGATCAATTTGATACATCATTAACGTTTATTAATAATTTTGTAAAAGTTTATAGGTGACTTTTGTAATTTTAAAAAGTGACGTTGCATCTTGTAAATTGACTTTTTGCAGCATCAGACTGGCCTTCAGCAAATGACATTTTGGGTATACAATGACGGATTTAATCGGGAAAAAGACCCAATTGTGATGTTTATGGGACATATAGGAGTGCCAACAAAGAAGCTCGTCCAAGGTAATGAATGTTTTATATTTTATTTCTGCGTTTTGGGTAGCGCCGGCTACCGCAAAATCTGTTGTTTACGTGTCGTGCTGGTATTTTGGGGGGTGCATGCTATCAGATAATAGCTTCTCATGCTTTCGCCGAAAAGCATTTTACAAATCTGACTTGGTGGCTAGATTCACAACGAGTGTAGCTTTAATTCAGTACCTGGCATGTGTGTTTTAATGAAAGTTTGAGATTTAACGAGTACTAAGTAAAGTACTATAGGTGGCGCTCTGAAAATTCCGCTGAGCGGTCCCTCTGCAGGGATCACCTCCATAAGAAGTTTTAACTAACCTCCAGACGAGCTTCAATGCCATACAACACTCCTTCAGTGGCCTCTAAATGCTAGTAAAACTAAGTGCATGCTCTTCAACTGATTGCTGCCCACACCCTCCCGCCCGACTAGCATCACTACTCTGGACGGTTCTGACTTAGAATATGTGGACAACTACAAATACCTAGGTGTCTGGTTAGACTGTAAACTCTCCTTCCAGACTCACATTAAGCATCTCCAATCCAAAATTAAATCTAGAATCAGCTTCCTATTTCACAACAAAGCATCCTTCATTCATGCTGCCAAACATACCCTCGTAAAACTGACCACCCTACCGATCCTTGACTTCGGCAATGTCATTTATAAAATAGCCTCCAACACTCTACTCCGCAAATTGGATGTAGTCTATCACAGTGCCATCCGTTTTGTCACCAAAGCCCCATATACTACCCACCACTGCGACCTGTATGCTCTCGTTGGCTGGCCCTCACTACATATTCGTCGCCAAACCCACTGGCGCCAGGTCATCTATAAGTCTTTGCTAGGTAAAGCCCCGCCTTAACTCACTGGTCACCATAACAACACCCACCGGTAGCACGCGCTCTAGCAGTATATTTCACTGGTCATCCCTAAAGCCAAAAAACTTCCTTTGGTCGCCTTTCCTTCCAGTTCTCTGCTGCCATTGACTGGAAAGAATTGCAAAAAAAAAAATCACTGAAGCTGGGGTCTTATATCTCCCTCTCTAACTTTAAGTATCAGCTGTCAGAGCAGCTTACCGATCACTGTACCTGTACATAGCCCATTTGTAAATAGCCCACCCAACTACCTCATCCCCATATTATTACTTTCCCTCTTGCTCTTTTGCACCCCAGTATCTCTACTTTGACATCATCATCTGCACTTCTGTCACTTCAGTGTTAATGCTAAATTGTAATTATTTCGCCTCTGTGGCCTATTTATTGCCTCCCTACTCTTCTACATTTGTACACATTGTACATAGATTTTTCTATTGTGTTATTTGTTTGTTTATGTGTAACTCTGTGTTGTTTGTGTCTCACTGCTTTGCTTTATTCTTGGCCAGGTCGCAGTTGTAAATGAGAACTTGTTGTCTTCTGTTCTACCTGGTTAAATAAAGGTGAAATAAAAACACAGACACACACAGTGTACTGTACATGTTCATGTTGTGATCTCATTTCAAAATACTGGTTATCCGTCCTACATATTGAAGCCTTCTGAACAGTTAAGTAACCTGGTCAGTTGTACAAGAAGGAACCAGTAGAAGGAAGACTATCCATTGTATAAGGCTAGTTGTATAACTAACACGTGGCTGTTTATTTTAACAGAGTTGGAATCCAATCTGACATCGATAAAGGCTGTTGTTGTTGTTGTGGTGATGGTTGTACAATAAAGCATGTCCCCCCCATCACACTGTCCTTACCAAACAACAACCCCCCCATCACACTGCTGAGTCCTTACCTAACAACACCCCCCCATCACACTGCTGAGTCCTTACCTAACAACAACGCCCCCCCATCACACTGCTGAGTCCTTAACTAACAACACCCCCATCACACTGCTGAGTCCTTACCTAACACCCCCCATCACACTGCTGAGTCCTTACCTAACACCACCCCCAGCACACTGCTGAGTCCTTACCTAACACACCCCATCACACTGCTGAGTCCTTACCCAACACCACCCCCATCACACTGCTGAGTCCTTACCTAACACCACCCCGATCACACTGCTGAGTCCTTACCTAACAACACCCCCATCACACTGCTGAGTCCTTACCTAACACCACCCCCCAACACACTGCTGAGTCCTTACCTAACACCACCCCCATCACACTGCTGAGTCCTTACCTAACAACACCCCCCATCACACTGCTGAGTCCTTACCTAACACCACCCCCATCACACTGCTGAGTCCTTACCTAACACCACCCCGATCACACTGCTGAGTCCTTACCTAACAACACCCCCATCACACTGCTGAGTCCTTACCTAACACCACCCCCCAACACACTGCTGAGTCCTTACCTAACACCACCCCCATCACACTGCTGAGTCCTTACCTAACAACACCCCCCATCACACTGCTGAGTCCTTACCTAACACCACCCCGATCACACTGCTGAGTCCTTACCTAACAACACCCCCATCACACTGCTGAGTCCTTACCTAACACCACCCCCCAACACACTGCTGAGTCCTTACCTAACACCACCCCCATCACACTGCTGAGTCCTTACCTAACAACACCCCCCATCACACTGCTGAGTCCTTACCTAACAACACCCCCCCATCACACTGCTGAGTCCTTACCTAACACCACCCCCCATCACACTGCTGAGTCCTTACCTAACAACACCCCCCCATCACACTGCTGAGTCCTTACCTAACAACACCCCCCATCACACTGCTGAGTCCTTAACTAACAACACCCCCATCACACTGCTGAGTCCTTACCTAACAACACCCCCCCATCACACTGCTGAGTCCTTACCTTACAACACCCCCCATCACACTGCTGAGTCCTTACCTAACACCCCCATCACACTGCTGAGTCCTTACCTAACAACACCCCCATCACACTGCTGAGTCCTTACCTAACACCCCCCCCCCATCACACTGCTGAGTCCTTACCTAACAACACCCCCATCACACTGCTGAGTCCTTACCTAACACCCCCCCATCACACTGCTGAGTCCTTACCTAACACCCCCCCATCACACTGCTGAGTCCTTACCTAACAACACCCCCCCATCACACTGCTGAGTCCTTACCTAAAAACACACCCCCCCATCACACTGCTGAGTCCTTACCTAACACACCCCCCATCACACTGCTGAGTCCTTACCTAACAACACACCCCCCCCCCATCACACTGCTGAGTCCTTACCTAACACACCCCACATCACACTGCTGAGTCCTTACCTAACACACCCCCCATCACACTGCTGAGTCCTTACCTAACAATACCCCCCCATCACACTGCTGAGTCCTTACCTAACAACACCCCCCATCACACTGCTGAGTCTTTACCTAACAACACCCCCATCACACTGCTGAGTCCTTACATAACACCCCCATCACACTGCTGAGTCCTTACCTAACAACACCCCCCCATCACACAACCGCAATCCCTGAGGTTATGTCGACCCCTGGCACACACTCGTACACGCATGCACAAACACACACCGTGTGAGCACGTTGTCTGTGTGCAGGGCAGGTGGTTGTGTCTGGGAGGGCAGTGAGAGAAGCAGACCCTTCCGGCTGTCTGTTGGGGCTGATAACACACCCAGAAGATCAAGGTGGATTCAGGAGGATTAAGAGGAGGGAGGGACCGGCCCCAACCAGAGCCTATCAGAGCCTATCTGGACCCTACCAGACACTACAAGACCCTCTCAGGACCCTAACAGCACCACTCAAAGATTATCCACTGACTTGAGATCCACAGAGGAGAGAGCAAACAAACGCTGGAACAGAAATAGGAGAGAATAGAGTTCCCCATCACTGCAGAGAAAGAGAGAGAGAGAAAGAGAGACAAAGAGACAGAAAGAGAGAGAAAAAGAGAGAGAGAGAGAGAAAAAAAGAAAGAGAAAGAAAGAGAGAGAAAGATGTTATAGTCAAATCATATTGGAGAGACACTGTACAACTAAATTATCTTCTAGCGTACGTGTAAGGTGTTGTGTCCCAGTATGTATGCGTTGACGTGGGTGCTGCTGTTTGTGTGGCTGGGTGGAGGTGTGAGTGTGTGTATGATGGAAAACTACACGCTGCTCATGGAGAAGAGAGGTTGTTCTCAGTGTATCGCCGTCAACACCACCATCTGCAGTGGCTTCTGCCACACACAGGTTAGACACCTTAATATTCATTCATACCTTCATACCTTAATTTATCTCATTCATGCATTCATTCATACCTTAATTTCTCATTCCTTCCATTTTTCATTTCTCATTCCTTCCACTTCCATTTCTTCCTTCCTTCCATTTCCATTTCTTCCTTCCTTCCTATCAAAGTATTTAAACAGGACCTGTGGGTGAGAGCAGAGTGAGATATGCTGAGAGATGAGTCTCTCTCTTGACCCCTTTTCCCTGATCTCTAACCTTTGACCCCTTCTGTGTCAGGACACCAACGTGAAGGGGCGTGTGGGTAAGAGTTACCTGATCCAGCGTGGCTGCATGCCCCACTCCCTGGTCTACCATCCTGCCCGCGTGTCAGGCTGCCCGCTGCACGTCAACAACGTGCTCTACTACCCAGAGTCCCGTCGCTGTCACTGCACACGCTGTGACGGACACGCCCACCGCTGTGTCCACATGACCCAGGCCACACCCACCCCTTGCACCAGGAAGAGCCCTGCCACCCGCAGGACCTGGACACGCCCACCTGTCAAGAAACACAGCGACCAGGAAACCTGACCAACTGCCCATCCAAACAGCGACCTTCCACCTGAGAACCTTTGCCAGACAGACAACCCATAGTCCTTGTTTACCACCTGACCATCAACAGCACCGGTCTGTGAAGCAGCAAAACCTCCCCAGAGAGCCTATAGCCCTCTGTTCCAAAGAATAAGACTATAGAAGTATTTTATGACTTGAATTCTGTCTGTGGGATCAGCCATCAAGGACTTTGCAGCAGAACCCGACTCTGTGTCCACACACACACACACACACACACACACGTTGCGGAGTCGACCTAGTAACAACACGTTGGTTGTGTAACTGTTGCTGGTCACCATCTCCAGCACTACTTAGTCAGCAGAGGGCAGAGGTCGTGTTCTGCCTACTAGACTACTTACTGAAACTACACACTGTGTACTTACTGAAACTACACACTGTGTACTTACTGAAACTACACACTGTGTACTTACTGAAACTACACACTGTGTACTTACTGAAACTACACACTGTGTACTTACTGAAACTACACACTGTGTACTTACTGAAACTACACACTGTGTACTTACTGAAACTACACACTGTGTACTTACTGAAACTACACACTGTGTACTTACTGAAACTACACACTGTGTACTTACTGAAACTACACACTGTGCACTTACTGAAACTACACACTGTGCACTTACTGAAACTACACACTGTGCACTTACTGAAACTACACACTGTGCACTTACTGAAACTACACACTGTGCACTTACTGAAACTACACACTGTGCACTTACTGAAACTACACACTGTGCACTTACTGAAACTACACACTGTGCACTTACTGAAACTACACACTGTGCACTTACTGAAACTACACACTGTGCACTTACTGAAACTACACACTGTGCACTTACTGAAACTACACACTGTGCACTTACTAAAACTACACACTGTGCACTTACTGAAACTACACACTGTGCACTTACTAAAACTACACACTGTGCACTTACTAAAACTACACACTGTGCACTTACTAAAACTACACACTGTGCACTTACTAAAACTACACACTGTGCACTTACTAAAACTACACACTGTGCACTTACTAAAACTACACACTGTGCACTTACTAAAACTACACACTGTGCACTTACTAAAACTACACACTGTGCACTTACTAAAACTACACACTGTGCACTTACTAAAACTACACACTGTGCACTTACTAAAACTACACACTGTGCACTTACTAAAACTACACACTGTGCACTTACTAAAACTACACACTGTGCACTTACTAAAACTACACACTGTGCACTTACTAAAACTACACACTGTGTACTTACTAAAACTACACACTGTGTACTTACTAAAACTACACACTGTGTACTTACTAAAACTACACACTGTGTACTTACTAAAACTACACACTGTGTACTTACTAAAACTACACACTGTGTACTTACTAAAACTACACACTGTGTACTTACTAAAACTACACACTGTGTACTTACTAAAACTACACACTGTGTACTTACTAAAACTACACACTGTGTACTTACTAAAACTACACACTGTGTACTTACTAAAACTACACACTGTGTACTTACTAAAACTACACACTGTGTACTTACTAAAACTACACACTGTGTACTTACTAAAACTACACACTGTGTACTTACTAAAACTACACACTGTGTACTTACTAAAACTACACACTGTGTACTTACTAAAACTACACACTGTGTACTTACTAAAACTACACACTGTGTACTTACTGAAACTACACACTGTGTACTTACTGAAACTACACACTGTGTACTTACTGAAACTACACACTGTGTACTTACTGAAACTACACACTGTGTACTTACTGAAACTACACACTGTGTACTTACTGAAACTACACACTGTGTACTTACTGAAACTACACACTGTGTACTTACTGAAACTACACACTGTGTACTTACTGAAACTACACACTGTGTACTTACTGAAACTACACACTGTGTACTTACTGAAACTACACACTGTGTACTTACTGAAACTACACACTGTGTACTTACTGAAACTACACACTGTGTACTTACTAAAACTACACACTGTGTACTTACTAAAACTACACACTGTGTACTTACTGAAACTACACACTGTGTACTTACTGAAACTACACACTGTGTACTTACTAAAACTACACACTGTGTACTTACTAAAACTACACACTGTGTACTTACTGAAACTACACACTGTGTACTTACTGAAACTACACACTGTGTACTTACTGAAACTACACACTGGCCATACTTACTGAAACTACACACTGGCCATACTACACACTGTGTACTGGTCATACTACACACTGTGTACTGGTCATACTACAAACTGTGTACTGGCCATACTACACACTGTGTACTGGCCATACTACACACTGTGTACTGGTCATACTACACACTGTGTACTGGCCATACTACACACTGTGTACTGGCCATACTACACACTGTGTACTGGTCATACTACACACTGTGTACTGGCCATACTACACACTGTGTACTGGTCATACTACACACTGTGTACTGGTCATACTACACACTGTGTACTGGCCATACTACACACTGTGTACTGGCTATACTACACACTGTGTACTGGCCATACTACACACTGTGTACTGGTCATACTACACACTGTGTACTGGTCATACTACACACTGTGTACTGGCCATACTACACACTGTGTACTGGCCATACTACACACTATTTAGAATGTACTGTTTAGTAACCCTTCCCACTGTTTGTTTTCCTTTACCAAAAACACTGGTTTCTGGAAAGCAGTTGTGGCAAACCTTTGGACAATTTTCCGTAAATTTGCGACAACTTCATACTTTCATATTATATACATGCAAATTAGTTTAGTGGCAAACTGTTGCGGTAAATTTGCTGCAAATTGTGACCTTCCAGCAAACGATTCTGGGAAACATTCCGTTTGCTGCAAAGTCAGTATGAATACGGAAATTAGATCAGTTTTTTGGTTACTGTGTTAAACACCATTGAAATGTACAGTGCATTCGGAAAGTATTCAGACCCCTTTACAAATTAGGATCAAGGAAAGTACAGAGAGATCCTTGATGAAAACCTGCTCCAGAGCATTTAGGACCTCAGACTGGGGTGAAGGTTCATCTTCCAACAGGACAACGACCCTAAACACACAGCCAAGACAACGCAGGAGTGGCTTCGGGACAAGTCTCTGAATGTCCTTGGGAGGCCCAGCCAGAGCCTGGATTTGAACTCGATCGAACATCTCTGGAGAGACCTGGACATAGCTGAGCAGCAACGCTCCACATCCAACCTGACAGAGCTTGAGAGAATCTGCAGTGAAGAATGGGAGAAACTCCCCAAATACAGCTGTGCCAAGCTTGCAGCGTCATACCCAAGAGGACTGGAGGCTGTAATCGCTGCAAAGGTGCTTCAACAAAGTACTGAGTAAAAGGTCTGAATACTGTAAATGTGATATTTCAGTTCTACATTTTTTTTTTCTTCATTTTGCAAACATTTCTAAAAACCTGTTTTTGCTTTGTTATTATGGGTATTGATGAGGGGATAAAAATACAATTTTAGATAAAGACTAACGTGACGATATCTGTTAAAGGTCAAGGGACTGGACTATTTTCCGAATGCCATAAACATCAACAGCTTTATAAAGGGTGGCATAAGCACCGCTTAAAGCATCTGATGGATCAAATCCCGTTAGCGGGATCGATTTGACAACATCCGGCGAAAAGGCAGAGCGCCAAATTCAAACAAAATTATTAGAAATATTTCACTTTCATAAGATCACAAGTGCAATGCACCAAAATAAAGCCTAACTTCTTCGCCTATCAAATTTCAAAAAGGCTTTACGGCAAAAGCAAACCATGCGATTATCTGAGGACAGCACCCCATCATACAAACACATGACAATCATATTTCAACCCGCGACACAAAACTCAGAAATAACGATATAATTCCAGCCTTTGAAGATCTTCTGTTGGCACTCCAAAATGTCCCATAAACATCACAAATGGTCCTTTTGTTCGATTAATTCCGTTGTTATACCCTCAAAATGTCAATTTATTTGGCGCGTTTGATTCAGAAACACACAGGTTCCAACTCCCCCAGCATGACTACAAATGATCTAATAAGTTACCTGTAAACTTGGTAAAAAAAATTCAAACTACTTTCCTAATCCAACTTTAGGTATTTTAAAATGTAAACATTCAATCAAATTTAAGACGGAATATACTGTGTTCAATAGCGGATGAAATGAATGTGGAACGCGCCCCAGGTCACTCACCCCAAACAAAAAACAGTCCACTTGGCTCGACACCAAGAAAGGAAAGGACTACTTCTTCATTACTCAAAAGAAAAACATCAACCAATTTCTAAAGACTGTTGACATCCAGTGGAAGTCATAGGAACTGCAACCAAATGCCTCATAAATCTAGTATCCCATAGAAAACCAATTGAAAACACGGTGAACTCAACAACAACAGAAATTCCTGGATGGTTTGTCCTCTGGGTTTCGCCTGCCAAATAAGTTCTGCTATACTCACAGACATAGTTTTAGCAGTTTTAGAGACTTTAGAGTGTTTCCTATCCAAATCTACCAATTATATGCATATCCTAGCTTCTAGACCTGAGTAGCAGGCAGTTTACTTTGGGCACGCTTTTCATCCGGACGTCAAAATACTGCCCCCTTCCCCAAAGAATTTAATAAAGATCTTATAAATCATATTAATCCTGTGTGTGATCCTGTGTTAGTTGTATTGATCCTGGTCTCTAATAAAATCTAAGTTTATTTGTCACATGCGCTGAATTCAACAGGTGTAGACCTTACAGTGAAATGCTTCCTTACAGGCTCTAACCAATAGTGCAAAAAAGGTATTAGGTGAACAACAGGTAAGTAAAGAAATAAAACAAAAGTAAAAAAAGACAGTGAAAAATAACATTAGAGAGGCTATATACATTAGATATACAGGCACCTGTTAGTTGGGCTGATTGAGGTAGTATGTACAGTACATGTCGATTTGTACAGGAAAAGCAGCTCTGTCTCAGGTTCTGTCTGTTTTGCAGAGGTTACACTAGAGACATCAGGTCACATCAGGTTACTCTAGAGACATCAGGTTACTCTAGAGACATCAGGTTACACTAGAGACATCAGGTTACACTAGAGACATCAGGTTACTCTAGAGACATCAGGTTACAACAGGTTACTCTAGAGACATCAGGTTACACTAGAGACATCAGGTTACTCTAGAGACATCAGGTTACACTAGAGACATCAGGTTACACTAGAGACATCAGGTTACACTAGAGACATCAGGTTACACTAGAGACATCAGGTTACACTAGAGACATCAGGTTACACTAGAGACATCAGGTTATTCTAGAGACATCAGGTTACTCTAGAGACATCAGGTTACTCTAGAGACATCAGGTTACATCAGGTTACACTAGAGACAGCAGGTTACATCAGGTTACACTAGAGACATCAGGTTACTCTAGAGACATCAGGTTACACTAGAGATATCAGGTTACACTAGAGACATCAGGTTACACCAGGTTACTCTAGAGACATCAGGTTACACTAGAGATATCAGGTTACACTAGAGACATCAGGTTACACCAGGTTACTCTAGAGACATCAGGTTACACTAAAGGCATCAGGTTACTCTAGAGACATCAGGTTACACTAGAGATATCAGGTTACACTAGAGACATCAGGTTACACCAGGTTACTCTAGAGACATCAGGTTACACTAAAGACATCAGGTTACACCAAGTTACTCTAGCATCAGGTTACACTGATACATTGTTCTGCATTCGCATTGATTTAAACGATGTTGCACGACTACAGACAGACACCATTTTGTATCACTAATGCCTCTAAATCTAGATTAGATTTTTAATTTGTTTTTTTCCCCCAAGTTTGACAGACGATTGTGTTTATGGTCTTCTGAATGAACGTCAATTGCCTGCTGTTGTACTGTGGTTTTGGGGTTCCTAGTGTACGTTTATGGAGTTTTAAAGGCTCACAGTAATGAAGGTTTAATTCAACATTATTTGGGTCTCCGTTTTGAGCTTTTAAAAAAAAAAAAAAAGTTTAATTTTTTTTAAATTTGACTTTTTTTTTGCATTTTTTTGTAAATTTTTTTAAAATCAGTTTTTGCCTTAATATATTGTTGATGTTTTTTACTGATGGAATAAAACATTTAAAAATAAAAATCGACCTTTATTTTACTTATTTATTTTTTACATTTGTGTGTATAAGGTAGTTGTTGTGAATTGTTAGATTACTTGTTAGATCTTGTTTTATTGACCTTTATTTAACCAGGTAGGCTAGTTGAGAAGAAATTCTCATTTACAACTGTGACCTGGCCAAGATAAAGCAAAGAGTTACACATGGAGTAAAACAAATATACACTCAATAATACAGTAGAAAAATAAGTCTATATACAATGTGAGCAAATGAGGTGAGATTCATGCAGGGTAGTAACATTATGAGTTGGGAATATGGTTCATTGTTTAGCTAGCTAGCTACATGTCTAAACAAAAGACTCCACTATGTAAGTAACCATTTCAATAGAATATTCGTGATGTCACTGTTACAACTGTCGATAGACGTTGCTGTTAAATTCGCACTGGCTATCTACTCTGATTTCAGAGAACTCTCATTCTGAGTGTGCCAGAGTGCAGAATAACTGACACCCGTTGAATAATACCGGTGTCAGTAAACGTTGGCAAAAAAAAGCATGAATAAATTGTTGCCAGCAGCTGTTACTGTCACCAATGCTCTGGATAACATGCAAACAGCCTGACCAGCTCTGCTAGGGAGAGTAAAATAGTCAGAAAGAGCCATTCTCCCATGTGTGTCTGGGAGCCAACGTTAGCCAGTTAACAACAGCAGTCAAGCACCCAAGTTAGGTCAGATCAGATCAACCCTCGGCCAGAGCATCCAGTATGCGCTCTGAATTTACCCGAAGTATAAACCAGCCTTTAGTCTTGAACTCTTTGGTTGTTTAGTACACGGCCTCACATGGGAATCCTTAAAGAGGTGGGGCTAAGGCTTAAGAGGGTGTGAACGATGTTGGATGGGTGGGGCTAAGGCTTAAGAGGGTGTGAACGATGTTGGATGTGTGGGGCCAAGGCTTTAGAGGGTGAGAATGATACTGAATGGTTGTGAACGAAGAAGAGCTCTCCAGTAGATGTACAAAAACATTCAAGGAACATTTTCTCAAAAGTGAGGTAACAGGTTTATCAACTTTCAAAGCAGAATTACTTTCCCATTGTTCCTCAACTACAATGTATGATATACCATTTAGTAGCTCTGAGTCTCTTTATGTATCCAATGTAAAAAAAAACAGTTTCAAAATTTGCTACATAAGACCAAATCGAGCCGGTCAGTCACATTTGGGATCTCTGCAGATCCTCTCAAGCTCTGTCAGGTTGGATGGGGAGCGTCGCTGCCAGGTGATGAGTGGTGACAGGTTTCCTCCAGATGTGACGCTTGGCATTCAGGTCAAGGAGTTCAATCTGTCATCAGACCAGAGAATCTTGTTTCTCATGGTATGAGTGTCCTTTAGGTGTGTCTTTTGGGCTGTCATGTGCCTTTTTCCTGAGGACTGGCTTCCGTCTGGCCACTCTACCATAAAGGCTTGATTGGTGGAATGCTGCAGAGATGGTTGTCCTTCTGGAAGGTTCCCCCATCTCTACAGAGGAACTCTGGAGCTCTGTCAGCGTGACCATCGGGTTCTTGGTCACCTCCCTGACCAAGGCCCTTCTCCGTTTTCTCAGTTTAGCCAGGCAGCCAGCTCTAGGAAGTCTAGGAAGGAGGAACTCTAGGAAGGAGTCTTGTTGGTTCCAAACTTCTTCCATTAAAGAATGATGGAGGCCACTGTGTTCTTGGGGACCTTCAATGTTGCAGACTTGTTTTGGAACCCTTCCCCAGATCTGTGCCTCGACACAATCCTGTCTCGGAGCTCTACGGACAATTCCTTCAACCTCATGGCTTGGTTTTTGACCTGACATGCACTGTCAACTGTGGGACCTTATATAGACAGGTGTGTAAAAACCTGTTTTTGCTTTGTCATTATGGGGTATTGTGCGTAGATTGATGAGGATTATTATTTAATCCATTTCAGAATAAGGCTGTAACGTAACAAAATCAAGGGGTCTAAATGCTTTCCGAATGCCCTGTACACAACATCCCTGTACAGTGTATCTGTTTTGCATTGGACGCGTCTCAATCCACCACATCTGTCTGTCGCACTTCGCATTGGATGTGTCTCAATCCACCACATCTGTCTGTCGCACTTCGCATTGGATGTGTCTCAATCCACCACATCTGTCTGTCGCACTTCGCATTGGATGTGTCTCAATCCACCACATCTGTCTGTCGCACTTTGCATTGGATGTGTCTCAATCCACCACATCTGTCTGGCGCACTTCGCATTGGATGTGTCTCAATCCACCACATCTGTCTGTCGCACTTCGCATTGGATGTGTCTCAATCCACCACATCTGTCTGTCGCACTTCGCATTGGACACGTCTCAATCCACCACATCTGTCTGTCGCACTTCGCATTGGACACGTCTCAATCCACCACATCTGTCTGTCGCACTTCTGCATCTGCGCTGGAAGATGAGAGAGACCATGTTTGTCCATGAGATGAAAATTGGTCTTCTAAAGTAAATGTCAGGAGCGTCCGAACCGTTTGGGCTACGAACTAACGGGACACTAACCGTTTGGGCTACGAACCAACGGGACACTAACCGTTTGGGCTACAAACTAACGGGACACTAACCGTTTGGGCTACGAACCAATGGGACACTAACCGTTTGGGCTACGAACCAATGGGACACTACGGAAAGGGTAGATTCTCATGACCATGATGGTGTTCTCTGTTTTTTCTCTACGACCCCGACAAATGTCAGTCATGGCTCATCTATCCATTGATCTATTCACATCAGTTCTTCCTCCTGTCACTTCTCACACACAAGAGCAGATACTGTACTTACCCACTATTGTTCAGATTCTGTACTTACCCACTATTGTTCAGATACTGTACTTACCCACTATTGTTCAGATCCTGTACTTACCCACTATTGTTCAGATACTGTACTTACCCACTATTGTTCTGATCCTGTACTTACCCACTATTGTTCAGATACTGTACTTACCCACTATTGTTCAGATACTGTACTTACCCACTATTGTTCAGATACTGTACTTACCCACTATTGTTCAGATACTGTACTTACCCACTATTGTTCAGATACTGTACTTACCCACTATTGTTCAGATACTGTACTTACCCACTATTGTTCAGATACTGTACTTACCCACTATTGTTCAGATTCTGTACTTACCCACTATTGTTCAGTTACTGTACTTACCCACTATTGTTCAGTGGAAGAAAAGAACAAGTCTTACTGTAGTTCTGTTCCAGCTGATACACCTGTAGGAATTCCTGGGGAAGTTGATATCAAATACATAATAGGACTGGTGTCTCCAGTGCCTCAAGCCAGTCCACTAAAAGACTGTAAACACACCTGTGGCCAGAGCCAACACAAATGGCACCTGAATGAGTAGGTGTGTCCAAACTTCTGACTGGTACTGTACATGGCGGAGGCTCAATCAATATCGTCTTGATTACTTTCTTGTCAACCAAACGTTTTAAAAAGTGTTGATAGGGGACAGAATGCGGTCGAACCGTCACATCATTGGCATATACAGTTGAAGTCGGAAATGTATATACACCTTAGCTAAGTACATTTCAACTTAGTTTTTCCACAATTCCTGACATTTAATCCTAGTAAAAGTTCCCTGTCTTAGGTCAGTTAGGATCACCACTTTATTTTAAGAATGTGAAATGTCAGAGTAAATGGTAGAAAGAATGATTTATTTCAGATTTCATTTCATTCATCACATTCCCAGTGGGTCAGAAGTTTAGATACACTCAATTTGTATTTGGTAGCATTGCCTTTAAACTGTTTAACTCGGGTCAAACGTTTTGTGTAGCCTTCCACAAGCTTCCCACAATTCCCACAATAAATTGGGTGAATTTTGGCCCATTCCTCCTGACAGAGCTGGTGTAACTGAGTCAGGTGTGTAGGCCTCCTTGCTCGCACACACTTTTTCAGTTCTGCCCACAAATATTTGACAGGATTGAGGTCAGAGCTTTGTGATGGCCACTCCAGTACCTTGACTTTGTCCTTAAGCCATTTTGCCACAACTTTGGAAGTATGATGAGGTCTTTGTCCACTTGGAAGACCCATTTGTGACCAAGCTTTAACTGATGTCTTGAGATGTTGCTTCAATATATCCACATAATTTTCCAGCCTCATGCCATCTATTTTGTGAAGTGCACCAGTCCCTCCTGAAGCAAAGCACCCCCACAACATGATGCTGCCACCCCCCTAGCTTCACGGTTGGGATGGTGTTCTTCGGCTTGCAAGCCTCCCCGAGTTTGAAGGTAGGCCTTGAAATACATCCACAGGTGCACCTCCAATTGACTCAAATGATGTCATTAGCCTATCAAAAGCTTCTAAAGCCATGACATCATTTTCTGGAATTTTCCAAGCTGTCTAAAGCCACAGTCAAATTCATGTATGTAAACTTCTGACCCACTGGAATTGTGATAAAGTGAATTATAAGTGAAATAATCTGTTTGTAAACAATTGTTGGAAAAATGACTTGTGTCATGCACAAAAAAAATGTCCCATTCGACTTGCCAAAACTATAGTTTGTTAACAAGACATTTGTGGAGTGGTTGAAAAACAAGTTTTAATGACTCCAACCTGAGTGTATGTAAACTTCCGACTTTAACTGTACATTATTCTTACAGAATTTCCATGTGAAAGACATTGGAAATTTAATCAAAGCCTACTAGATGATACATTGTTTAGAACTAGGACAGAAGAATTTATAACAGACTTTTTCAGACATGACAGCAGATCCCCCTTATTGTATGGGACACTTTTAAAAATGTGCCTTTAGAGGCCCTGCAATTCAGTACTCATCTCTTAAAACAAAAGACATTTAGATCAAAAGAGTCCACATTAACAAAGGAAATTGAAGGACTAACAGTACAGTTAGACAGCAATAAAAACCTGTACCATAGAGGCACAGAATAAGAGGAAGAACAAAAAGAAATGGAGGAACTTATCGAAGAAAGATCCCGTGTCAAGACTGTGCAGAGCTGTCAAGACAAAGGGAGGCTACTTTGAAGAAACTCAAATATAAAATGGATTTGTTTAAACACTTTTTTTAACGTGATTCCATATGTGTTATTTCACAGTTCTGATGTCTTCACTATTATTCTACAAATAGTGAAAATAAAGGAAAAAACCCTTGATGAGTAGGTGTGTCCAAACTGTTGCCTGGTGGTGTACATGCAACTCTATTCCACATCAAGTCACTGATGAAAGTTTAAAAAAAAAGAGATTTAAATTAGATTTAAAAAGAGATCAGATTACACCTTATGGAACAGTGGGGACTGTGAAGAGACACACACACAGGCACAGACACATGCATACACACACACGATAACATAGCATCTGTAATGGCTGACTATCATGATTGAGATTGTGTGTGACTTCTGAAGATGGATTCACATTCTGATAAAACACGTCAGAAAAGAATGAAAAAGCAGAGAGACGACGAGAACGGCAGTAAAGAGACAAGTGGGTAAAACAGTTTAAAAGTTTATTAGTTGAACAGAACATCTATCTTCCTGAGCGGCTCGGAATGCCATCTGAACTCAAATTACATCAGCCATTAAAATTAAAGAATAAATTAACACACAATCACAGACAGCGGAACTGCAACAGGTCTTTAGGGAATACGATTCAGTACAAAACAACTTTATTGTCCTTCACAAGGAGGAGTTTAGTGACCTTGGCTTTAGGCTTGGGTAGTATACCGTATATACTGTATACCGGGGTATTTGAAAATGGCCGTTGGATGGTTTGTCAATACCGTTGAAACTATTTGACATTTTAATTTTTTTTTATCTGATTTTGAATATTTGAATCTATTTTAAGTAAATACCTGCAGTTAGCTTGTGTAATGCGTTAGGAGATAAAGAAGATCGCATTCTTAATTTCAGCGGTCACAAAAAACGTCTCCATTTTGAAGTTTACCGGTAGTCCCCCAGTCACGTGGTTTAGAAGCACACAATGACTAGAGACCGGAGCCTTGCATGTCACTCACTGTTATACACCAGGTGATCTAGTTACCGTAGGGGATTCACAACTAAATGTCGGCCAGCTAGATATCTTCTAACTATTAAAAGTTAACTGTCTACAATGTGCTAAAATGCTCTGGAGTTTTGCATTGGTTTGCTAATTTATTAGCTCGTTAGCTATCTAGCTAAGTGCTTAGCTTCTTCCAAAATCAAGCTTCACTTGGTAGCAGCAGAGAATCCCCTGAGCTGGGATGTCTGCCCTGCAATAGCTTAGGTCAGAGACCATAAAATGTTCGCAATGCGCTCGTTAGCATTTATTTACTATTTTCTATGGGATTTTACATGTACCTGTTAGCATTGCTAACCTTTAGATTTACAGGAGGTGGGGTTTGAAAATAGCAGCCCTTGTGTTCAGTGCCGACATTCCCGAATATTCCGGTATGGCACAAGGTCGGTATAAAAAGTACGACAATCTGGATACCACACAAGCCTGCAGACTGTCTTATTTTCAATAGCGTTTATATAATATTTATTTTGGGGTGGGTTAGGGGCACTGGGAGGCTGAGTACTACGCAACTGCCTAGAACTATTTATACCATGGCATTGTTGAATACACCTTTTCTGATTGGCTTGAAGTGCATTCTAGAACGTGCATTATTTCTCTATAACGCACGGTAGAATTCAAACGCTACAGTTCATTCTTACATGTTCTAATAGTTGAGCTGCTTTTAAAAGCAAAAGTCGAATTGAAAACATTACTAGCATTGTTGAATTCGATTGTCATAATGGAAAGCTAGGACAGATGGTTTGGTTAGTTAAACTAGCAAGTCTGTTTGTTTGGTGACCAAGGCAACTACTGTAGCTATCTAGTAAACTTGCTAGCTACTTCAGTGGATGTTAAAACACATTTCTAGCGGCAAATGTGTTAAGTTATAGCCGTGTTATGAAAGGGATATTCATTGATTGCTTATTATTATTATTATTATCTCGTTGATTATCCCTTACACGTTAAGTATAACTATAAGAAACAGGTTAAGCGTAACTAAAATAAATCTAAGATGTGTCAAGTCAGTGATCTCCAGCTCAGGGCTCCAGCTATGCATTTGGTTTGCTAACTTGCTAGCTAAGTTAGCTATAGGTCAATATCAATCTTCTTGGTTACAGCAGAGACATTCTAGCCTGGGTGCCAGTGTCTTCAGCTAATCCACTTATTGTACTCCTGGTCACTGCCAAAGAGACTGGCCTTTCTGCCATCTTCAAATATCAACATTCTATCATTAATGAGCTTGAGGCGAAGACAGGAGTTGATCCTGATTCGATAACCCCTCCAATCTATCCTCCAATCACAACAATTATCCATATATTGGAACCATCACTTTTTTTCTCTCTCCACAGAACACATTGGTATCCAGTTGCTAAGCAACCATTTTTTTGTTTGTCCAAATGAAACCAGTCTGTCAAAAGTTGCTAGCTCACTTTTAAAAACTAAATAAATACTGTAATTCAAACCAAAAATAACCCTTTGAATTGAATTTAAACCTAAAAACATAAGAACTTACCTAGCTAACAACTCAATGTTTTGATCATGACTTTGTTCTTAATTATAATTACATTTTGTCATGGAAAATATTAATAATGTTATTTCCAACAACCAATGAGCAACTCCGCCATAGATCCAGCTGCATATTGAGCGTTGAGATAGCTGATTGGCCAGTCTCTTTGGCGATGACATGGAGTGGCAAAGAGTGGAATGTTGGCTAAAGAGACTGTTACCCAGACTAGAGACATCCAACCCCTCCTGGATCCAATTTGTTTTGCGTGTCAAACCCCCCCCTTGTGTGCACTTCTGGTAATACCGTATACCCCCGGTATGATACACAAACGGTATGACCATCCGCCCCAACCCTATAACCATTCCCCAGGTCGTTGCTGTAAATGAGAACGTGTTCTCAGTCAACTTACCGTAAAAAAAACAAA
>NC_048573.1:77648718-77738718 GCF_013265735.2 Oncorhynchus mykiss
ATGCCCCTTAATGTCCAACAAGGTCATATCTGGACAGTTGGTATGGAAATATGGTATGGAAATATGGAAAAAAAAATGGACAACTTTAGCTTTTACTTCACTACATTCCTAAAGAAAATAATGTACTTTTTACTCCATACATTATCCCTGACACCCAAAAGTACTCGATACATTTTGAAAGGAAAATGGTCCAATTGTACACAATTATCAAGAGAACATCCCTGGTCATCCCTACTGCCTCTGATCTGGAGGACTCACTAAACAGAGAACATCCCTGGTCATCCCTACAGCCTCTGATCTGGTGGACTCACTAAACAGAGAACATCCCTGGTCATCTCTACTGCCTCTGATCTGGAGGACTCACTAAACAGAGAACATCCCTGGTCATCCCTACTGCCTCTGATCTGGAGGACTCACTAAACAGAGAACATCCCTGGTCATCTCTACTGCCTCTGATCTGGCAGACTCACTAAACACAAATGCAATGTTGGTAAATGATGTCTGAGTGTTGGAGTGTTTCCCTGGCTATCTGTAAATGATGTCTGAGTGTTGGAGTGTACCCCTGGCTATCTGTAAATGATGTCTGAGTGTTGGAGTGTACCCCTGGCTATTTGTAATGATGTCTGAGTGTTGGGAGTGTTCCCCTGGCTATCTGTAAATTATGTCTGAGTGTTGGAGTGTTCCCCTGGCTATCTGTAATGATGTCTGAGTGTTGGAGTGGGCCCCTGGCTATCTGTAAATGATGTCTGAGTGTTGGAGTGTTCCCCTGGCTATATGTAAATGATGTCTGAGTGTTGGAGTGTTCCCCTGGCTGTCTGTAAATAATGTCTGAGTGTTGGAGTGTACCCCTGGCTATCATCCCTGGCTATCTGTAAATGATGTCTGAGTGTTCCCCTGGCTATCTGTAAATGATGTCTGAGTGTTGGAGTGTTCCCCTGGCTATCTGTAATGATGGCTGAGTGTTGGAGTGTTCCCCTGGCTATCTAACAATAATAATAACAACATTGTGCTGTCTGGTTTGCTTCATATAAGGAAGTTGAAATGGCTTATACATTTACTGTTGATACTTCAGTATATTTAAAACCAAATACTTTTAGACTTTTACTCAAGTAGTATTTTACTGAGTGACTTTCACTTTTACTTGAGTCATTGTCTATTAAGGTATCTTTACTTTTACTACAGTATAAGAATTGGGTACTTTTTCCACCACTGAATGAGACCTAGTAAAGGGCCTATAAGAGACTTATAAGCACACTGACGAACTACAAAGTAGTGGCTAATGTGTGTACTTCTAAAATACAGTGTTACTGAAGATTCTGAGTTCAGGCAAGATCGGACTAATTATCTAGCTAGCTTGATTGCGTTTTCTGCCCCTCGGGGAAGTGCGTCAACTCACCGACCCCAGCAGACACTGGGACTCTCGTATGGCTCCACAGCAGCCAAAGAATCCCACCAACATCACTAGACTGCCCGCTATGATCAGGATATACACACCTGGGGGGGGAGAGACAGAGACCGAAACAGCGACAGAGAGAGAGAGGAAAACAAATCAGATGAAAGACCATTCAGGGTATTATATATTCAGCCAGACTGGTGCAGTTCCCAGGAGCACCAGCAGAGGGCAGCATTAGACCACACAAACAACACGATTATCAACCAGATCATCTGTGAGAGAGCTTTACAAGCTGAACATAATCTGCACTAAACAGACATAATGTAGTGACCAGCAGGAGAGTCAGTACCATAACTGTGGACTAAACAGACATAATGTAGTGACCAGCAGGAGAGTCAGTACCATAACTGTGGACTAAACAGACATAATGTAGTGACCAGCAGGAGAGTCAGTACCATAACTGGACTAAACAGACATTATGTAGTGACCAGCAGGAGAGTCAGTACCATAACTGTGGACTAAACATACATAATGTAGTGACCAGCAGGAGAGTCAGTATTATAACTGTGGACTAAACAGACATAATGTAGTGACCAGCAGGAGAGTCAGTACCATAACTGGACTAAACAGACATAATGTAGTGACCAGCAGGAGAGTCAGTACCATAACTGTGGACTAAACAGACATAATGTAGTGACCAGCAGGAGAGTCAGTACCATAACTGTGGACTAAACAGACATAATGTAGTGACCAGCAGGAGAGTCAGTACCATAACTGTGGACTAAACAGACATAATGTAGTGACCAGCAGGAGAGTCAGTATTATAACTGTGGACTAAACAGACATAATGTAGTGACCAGCAGGAGAGTCAGTATTATAACTGTGGACTAAACAGACATAATGTAGTGACCAGCAGGAGAGTCAGTATTATAACTGTGGACTAAACAGACATAATGTAGTGACCAGCAGGAGAGTCAGTATTATAACTGTGGACTAAACAGACATAATGTAGTGACCAGCAGGAGAGTCAGTATTATAACTGTGGACTAAACAGACATAATGTAGTGACCAGCAGGAGAGTCAGTATTATAACTGTGGACTAAACAGACATAATGTAGTGACCAGCAGGAGAGTCAGTATTATAACTGTGGACTAAACAGACATAATGTAGTGACCAGCAGGAGAGTCAGTACCATAACTGTGGACTAAACAGACATAATGTAGTGACCAGCAGGAGAGTCAGTATTATAACTGTGGACTAAACAGACATAATGTAGTGACCAGCAGGAGAGTCAGTATTATAACTGTGGACTAAACAGACATAATGTAGTGACCAGCAGGAGAGTCAGTATTATAACTGTGGACTAAACAGACATAATGTAGTGAACAGCAGGAGAGTCAGTATTATAACTGTGGACTAAACAGACATAATGTAGTGACCAGCAGGAGAGTCAGAACCATAACTGTGGACTAAACAGACATAATGTAGTGACCAGCAGGAGAGTCAGTACCATAACTGGACTAAACAGACATAATGTAGTGACCAGCAGGAGAGTCAGTACCATAACTGTGGACTAAACAGACATAATGTAGTGACCAGCAGGAGAGTCAGTACCATAACTGTGGACTAAACAGACATAATGTAGTGACCAGCAGGAGAGTCAGTACCATAACTGTGGACTAAACAGACATAATGTAGTGACCAGCAGGAGAGTCAGTACCATAACTGTGGACTAAACAGACATAATGTAGTGACTAGCAGGAGAGTCAGTACCATAACTGTGGACTAAACAGACATAATGTAGTGACCAGCAGGAGAGTCAGTACCATAACTGTGGACTAAACAGACATAATGTAGTGACCAGCAGGAGAGTCAGTACCATAACTGTGGACTAAACAGACATAATGTAGTGACCAGCAGGAGAGTCAGTATTATAACTGTGGACTAAACAGACATAATGTAGTGACCAGCAGGAGAGTCAGTACCATAACTGTGGACTAAACAGACATAATGTAGTGACCAGCAGGAGAGTCAGTACCATAACTGTGGACTAAACAGACATAATGTAGTGACCAGCAGGAGAGTCAGTACCATAACTGTGGACTAAACATACATAATGTAGTGACCAGCAGGAGAGTCAGTACCATAACTGTGGACTAAACAGACATAATGTAGTGACCAGCAGGAGAGTCAGTACCATAACTGTGGACTAAACATACATAATGTAGTGACCAGCAGGAGAGTCAGTATTATAACTGTGGACTAAACAGACATAATGTAGTGACCAGCAGGAGAGTCAGTACCATAACTGTGGACTAAACAGACATAATGTAGTGACCAGCAGGAGAGTCAGTACCATAACTGTGGACTAAACAGACATAATGTAGTGACCAGCAGGAGAGTCAGTACCATAACTGTGGACTAAACAGACATAATGTAGTGACCAGCAGGAGAGTCAGTATTATAACTGTGGACTAAACAGACATAATGTAGTGGCCAGCAGGAGAGTCAGTACCATAACTGTGGACTAAACAGACATAATGTAGTGACCAGCAGGAGAGTCAGTATTATAACTGTGGACTAAACAGACATAATGTAGTGAACAGCAGGAGAGTCAGTACCATAACTGTGGACTAAACAGACATAATGTAGTGACCAGCAGGAGAGTCAGTATTATAACTGTGGACTAAACAGACATAATGTAGTGACCAGCAGGAGAGTCAGTATTATAACTGTGGACTAAACAGACATAATGTAGTGAACAGCAGGAGAGTCAGTATCATAACTGTGGATTAAACAGACATAATGTAGTGACCAGCAGGAGAGTCAGTATTATAACTGTGGACTAAACAGACATAATGTAGTGACCAGCAGGAGAGTCAGTACCATAACTGTGGACTAAACAGACATAATGTAGTGACCAGCAGGAGAGTCAGTATTATAACTGTGGACTAAACAGACATAATGTAGTGACCAGCAGGAGAGTCAGTATCATAACTGTGGACTAAACAGACATTATGTAGTGACCAGCAGGAGAGTCAGTATTATAACTGTGGACTAAACAGACATAATGTAGTGACCAGCAGGAGAGTCAGTATTATAACTGTGGACTAAACAGACATAATGTAGTGAACAGCAGGAGAGTCAGTATCATAACTGTGGATTAAACAGACATAATGTAGTGACCAGCAGGAGAGTCAGTACCATAACTGTGGACTAAACATACATAATGTAGTGACCAGCAGGAGAGTCAGTACCATAACTGTGGACTAAACAGACATAATGTAGTGACCAGCAGGAGAGTCAGTATTATAACTGTGGATTAAACAGACATAATGTAGCGACCAGCAGGAGAGTCAGTACCATAACTGGACTAAACAGACATAATGTAGTGACCAGCAGGAGAGTCAGTACCATAACTGTGGACTAAACAGACATAATGTAGTGACCAGCAGGAGAGTCAGTACCATAACTGGACTAAACAGACATAATGTAGTGACCAGCAGGAGAGTCAGTACCATAACTGTGGACTAAACAGACATAATGTAGTGACCAGCAGGAGAGTCAGTATTATAACTGTGGACTAAACAGACATAATGTAGTGACCAGCAGGAGAGTCAGTACCATAACTGTGGACTAAACAGACATAATGTAGTGAACAGCAGGAGAGTCAGTATCATAACTGTGGACTAAACAGACATAATGTAGTGACCAGCAGGAGAGTCAGTATTATAACTGTGGACTAAACAGACATAATGTAGTGAACAGCAGGAGAGTCAGTATCATAACTGTGGATTAAACAGACATAATGTAGTGACCAGCAGGAGAGTCAGTATTATAACTGTGGACTAAACAGACATAATGTAGTGACCAGCAGGAGAGTCAGTACCATAACTGTGGACTAAACAGACATAATGTAGTGACCAGCAGGAGAGTCAGTATTATAACTGTGGACTAAACAGACATAATGTAGTGACCAGCAGGAGAGTCAGTATCATAACTGTGGACTAAACAGACATTATGTAGTGACCAGCAGGAGAGTCAGTATTATAACTGTGGACTAAACAGACATAATGTAGTGACCAGCAGGAGAGTCAGTATTATAACTGTGGACTAAACAGACATAATGTAGTGAACAGCAGGAGAGTCAGTATCATAACTGTGGATTAAACAGACATAATGTAGTGACCAGCAGGAGAGTCAGTACCATAACTGTGGACTAAACATACATAATGTAGTGACCAGCAGGAGAGTCAGTACCATAACTGTGGACTAAACAGACATAATGTAGTGACCAGCAGGAGAGTCAGTATTATAACTGTGGATTAAACAGACATAATGTAGCGACCAGCAGGAGAGTCAGTACCATAACTGGACTAAACAGACATAATGTAGTGACCAGCAGGAGAGTCAGTACCATAACTGTGGACTAAACAGACATAATGTAGTGACCAGCAGGAGAGTCAGTACCATAACTGGACTAAACAGACATAATGTAGTGACCAGCAGGAGAGTCAGTACCATAACTGTGGACTAAACAGACATAATGTAGTGACCAGCAGGAGAGTCAGTATTATAACTGTGGACTAAACAGACATAATGTAGTGACCAGCAGGAGAGTCAGTACCATAACTGTGGACTAAACAGACATAATGTAGTGAACAGCAGGAGAGTCAGTATCATAACTGTGGACTAAACAGACATAATGTAGTGACCAGCAGGAGAGTCAGTATTATAACTGTGGACTAAACAGACATAATGTAGTGAACAGCAGGAGAGTCAGTATTATAACTGTGGATTAAACAGACATAATGTAGTGACCAGCAGGAGAGTCAGTACCATAACTGTGGACTAAACAGACATAATGTAGTGACCAGCAGGAGAGTCAGTATTATAACTGTGGACTAAACAGACATAATGTAGTGACCAGCAGGAGAGTCAGTACCATAACTGTGGACTAAACAGACATAATGTAGTGACCAGCAGGAGAGTCAGTACCATAACTGTGGACTAAACAGACATAATGTAGTGACCAGCAGGAGAGTCAGTATTATAACTGTGGACTAAACAGACATAATGTAGTGACCAGCAGGAGAGTCAGTACCATAACTGTGGACTAAACAGACATAATGTAGTGACCAGCAGGAGAGTCAGTATTATAACTGTGGACTAAACATACATAATGTAGTGACCAGCAGGAGAGTCAGTACCATAACTGTGGACTAAACATACATAATGTAGTGACCAGCAGGAGAGTCAGTACCATAACTGTGGACTAAACAGACATAATGTAGTGACCAGCAGGAGAGTCAGTATTATAACTGTGGACTAAACAGACATAATGTAGTGACCAGCAGGAGAGTCAGTATTATAACTGTGGACTAAACAGACATAATGTAGTGACCAGCAGGAGAGTCAGTATTATAACTGTGGACTAAACAGACATAATGTAGTGACCAGCAGGAGAGTCAGTACCATAACTGTGGACTAAACAGACATTATGTAGTGACCAGCAGGAGAGTCAGTATTATAACTGTGGACTAAACAGACATAATGTAGTGACCAGCAGGAGAGTCAGTATTATAACTGTGGACTAAACAGACATAATGTAGTGACCAGCAGGAGAGTCAGTACCATAACTGTGGACTAAACAGACATAATGTAGTGACCAGCAGGAGAGTCAGTATTATAACTGGATTAAACAGACATAATGTAGTTACCAGCAGGAGAGTCAGTACCATAACTGTGGACTAAACAGACATAATGTAGTGACCAGCAGGAGAGTCAGTACCATAACTGTGGACTAAACAGACATAATGTAGTGACCAGCAGGAGAGTCAGTACCATAACTGTGGACTAAACAGACATAATGTAGTGACCAGCAGGAGAGTCAGTACCATAACTGTGGACTAAACAGACATAATGTAGTGACCAGCAGGAGAGTCAGTATTATAACTGGATTAAACAGACATAATGTAGTGACCAGCAGGAGAGTCAGTACCATAACTGTGGACTAAACAGACATAATGTAGTGACCAGCAGGAGAGTCAGTATTATAACTGTGGACTAAACAGACATAATGTAGTTACCAGCAGGAGAGTCAGTACCATAACTGTGGACTAAACAGACATAATGTAGTGACCAGCAGGAGAGTCAGTATTATAACTGTGGACTAAACAGACATAATGTAGTGACCAGCAGGAGAGTCAGTATTATAACTGTGGACTAAACAGACATAATGTAGTGAACAGCAGGAGAGTCAGTACCATAACTGTGGACTAAACAGACATAATGTAGTTACCAGCAGGAGAGTCAGTATTATAACTGTGGACTAAACAGACATAATGTAGTGACCAGCAGGAGAGTCAGTATTATAACTGTGGACTAAACAGACATAATGTAGTGAACAGCAGGAGAGTCAGTACCATAACTGTGGACTAAACAGACATAATGTAGTGACCAGCAGGAGAGTCAGTACCATAACTGTGGACTAAACAGATATAATGTAGTGACCAGCAGGAGAGTCAGTACCATAACTGTGGACTAAACATACATAATGTAGTGACCAGCAGGAGAGTCAGTACCATAACTGTGGACTAAACAGACATAATGTAGTGACCAGCAGGAGAGTCAGTATTATAACTGGACTAAACAGACATAATGTAGTGACCAGCAGGACCAGTGACCAGCTGACAGAGTGTCTATAGACTAACTAACCATATAGTTGACAGCGTGTCTATAGACTAACTAACCATATAGTTGACAGCGTGTCTATAGACTAACTAACCATATAGTTGAGTGTGTCTATAGACTAACTAACCATATAGTTGACAGTGTGTCTATAGACTAACTAACCACATAGTTGACAGTGTGTCTATAGACGAACTAACCATATAGAGGACAGTGTGTCTATAGACTAACTAACCATATAGTTGACAGTGTGTCTATAGACTAACTAACCGTAGTTGACAGTGTGTCTATAGAATAACTAACCATATAGATGACAGTGTCTATAGACTAACTAACCATATAGTTGACAGTGTCTATAGACTAACTAACCATATAGTTGATAGTGTCTATAGACTAACTAACCATATAGTTGACAGTGTGTCTATAGACTAACTAACCATATAGTTGACAGTGTCTATAGACTAACTAACCATATAGTTGACAGTGTGTCTATAGACTAACTAACCACATAGTTGACAGTGTGTCTATAGACTAACTAACCATATAGATGACAGTGTGTCTATAGACGAACTAACCATATAGATGACAGTGAGTGTCTATAGACTAACTAACCATATAGCTGACAGTGTGTCTATAGACTAAATAACCATATAGTTGACAGTGTGTCTATAGACTAACTAACCATATAGTTGACAGTGTGTCTATAGACTAACTAACCGTAGTTGACAGTGTGTCTATAGACTAACTAACCATATAGATGACAGTGTCTATAGACTAACTAACCATATAGTTGACAGTGTCTATAGACTAACTAACCATATAGTTGACAGTGTCTATAGACTAACTAACCATATAGTTGACAGTGTGTCTATAGACTAACTAACCATATAGTTGACAGTGTGTCTATAGACTAACTAACCATATAGTTGACAGTGTCTATAGACTAACTAACCATATAGTTGACAGTGTCTATAGACTAACTAACCATATAGTTGACAGCGTGTCTATAGACTAACTAACCATATAGTTGACAGTGTGTCTATAGACTAACTAACCATATAGCTGACAGCGTGTCTATAGACTAACTAACCATATAGATGACAGTGTGTCTATAGACTAACTAACCATATAGCTGACAGTGTGTCTATAGACTAACTAACCATATAGCTGACAGTGTGTCTATAGACTAACTAACCATATAGTTGAGTGTGTCTATAGACTAACTAACCATATAGCTGACAGTGTGTGTCTATAGACTAACTAACCATATAGTTGACAGTGTGTCTATAGACGAACTAACCATATAGATGACAGTGAGTGTCTATAGACTAACTAACCATATAGCTGACAGTGTGTCTATAGACTAACCATATAGTTGACAGTGTGTCTATAGACTAACTAACCATATATATGACAGTGTGTCTATAGACTAACTAACCATATAGATGACAGTGTGTCTATAGACTAACTAACCATATAGATGACAGTGTGTCTATAGACTAACTAACCATATATATGACAGTGTGTCTATAGACTAACTAACCATATAGATGACAGTGTGTCTATAGACTAACTAACCATATAGCTGACAGTGTCTATAGACTAACTAACCATATAGTTGACAGTGTGTGTCTATAGACTAACTAACCATATAGTTGACAGTGTGTCTATAGACTAACTAACCATATAGATGACAGTGTGTCTATAGACTAACTAACCATATAGATGACAGCGTGTCTGTCTATAGACTAACTAACCATAGTTGACAGTGTGTTTGTCTATAGACTAACTAACCATGTAGTTGACAGTGTGTCTATAGACTAACTAACCATATAGTTGACAGTGTGTCTATAGACTAACTAACCATATAGTTGACAGTGTGTCTATAGACTAACTAACCATATAGTTGACAGTGTGTCTATAGACTAACTAACCATATAGATGACAGTGTGTCTATAGACTAACTAACCATATAGATGACAGCGTGTCTGTCTATAGACTAACTAACCATAGTTGACAGTGTGTCTGTCTATAGACTAACTAACCATATAGATGACAGTGTGTCTATAGACTAACTAACCATAGTTGACAGTGTGTCTATAGACTAACTAACCATAGTTGACAGTGTGTCTGTCTATAGACTAACTAACCATATAGATGACAGTGTGTCTATAGACTAACTAACCATATAGTTGACAGTGTGTTTGTCTATAGACTAACTAACCATATAGTTGACAGTGTCTATAGACTAACTAACCATATAGTTGACAGTGTGTTTGTCTATAGACTAACTAACCATAGTTGACAGTGTGTTTGTCTATAGACTAATCATATGTCCTTTGTATGTTGGGCCATTCTTGATCCACACAGGAAACTGTTGAACGTGAATGTTCTTGACACAATCAGACTGGTGTTTTGTTTATGATTTCACATGACTGGACATGCAGATATGCATCTGGTGGGCCCAGATACCTGTTGGGCCCAGATACCTGTTGGGCACAGATACCGGTTGGGCACAGATACCGGTTGGGCACAGATACCGGTTGGGCACAGATACCGGTTGGGCACAGATACCGGTTGGGCACAGATACCGGTTGGGCACAGATACCGGTTGGGCACAGATACCGGTTGGGCACAGATACCGGTTGGGCACAGATACCTGTTGGGCACAGATACCGGTTGGGCACAGATACCGGTTGGGCACAGATACAAGTTGGGCACAGATACAAGTTGGGCACAGATACCGGTTGGGCACAGATACCGGTTGGGCACAGATACCGGTTGGGCACAGATACCGGTTGGGCACAGATACCTGTTGGGCACAGATACCTGTTGGGCACAGATACCTGTTGGGCACAGATACCTGTTGGGCACAGATACCTGTTGGGCACAGATACCTGTTGGGCACAGATACCTTTAAAAATAAAAGGTAGGGGCGTGGATCAGGAAACCAGTCAGTATCCGGTGTGATCACCATTTGGCTCATGCTGCGAGACATCTCCTTTGCATCGAGCTGATCAGGCTGGTTATACGTGGTCTACGATTGTGAGGCCGGTTGGAGGCGGCTTATGGTAGATAAATGAACAGTAAATGATCTGGCAACAGCTCTGGTGGACATTCCTGCAGGGCAGCATGCCAATTACACATTCCGTCGAAACTTGAGATATTTTACAGTGGCCTTTTATTGGTGCACGTTGTGTTTAAATTTCTGTTCAGTATAGGGGCGACAACGCTGTATAGTATTAAACAACGCTGTTTTTCATACAGTTTATAAGCAGACATTTTTGTGACCCTATTGAAATTACAATCCTCACCGCTTCTCCAGGGCCACTTTCAGCCTCTCTGACATTATGTCACTCCTCCATGCTCATTGGTTCATTTATAGGCCTCCTCCAGTCCCATTGGCTAACTCACACATCCCCTCCCTACTGATTGGCTGATTCCTGTCCCTGTACTCACCATAAAAGAAGGTGTCTGGCGCTCCGTCTCCGTTCAGCAGAGCGACGGTCTCAGGATCGAACCGCAACCACAGCCCAACCGCAAGGACCAACGAGCCCATCAACTAGTAGAGAGAGGAGAGAGGGGGAGCGAGAGTGAGCGTAACAGAGAGGAAAGAAGATAAGAGAGATAGACACAAATAGCCTTCTAACTTACTCACATTTCCCCTCAACAACAGACCATCAGCATACACCTACATCACACTCCCTCTCCTCTCGGGCATTTCCACGGTAACGGAATTACACTTTCATAATGTATGCCAAAAAAACAACAACAAAAAAACATTGATTCCAAAAAGTTTAACAAACCATTCAACTCTATGGACAGGGGCTTACTTTGATCAATTTACACGTGCATTTCACAAAAACAAATGTAGTTTAATAACTGCGACGATGCAAAGTATGGTAACAGAATTACGGTAAAAATCTCCCTCTGGGTGTTTTTTTTAAAATGCGTTTTTAATGTTTTCTATCTGGGATTTACATTCCAAGATGTCTGCAGAGAGAATGATGCGTCAGCTATGACATCACACCTCGACAGGTTTTCCTTTGGTTACTGAACTACAGGAGGTGGATCAACACCCGGTAACGGAACTGATCTGTACTGTACAGAAAGGCATAATTATGGACATGAACATCCTTCTCTTCATGGTAATTTATGCTAAATAGGAACACGCTTATTTTTGCATATTTGCCGGCCTACACACCGGCTATTGTCGTAATTACCTCCTTCCATAAACAACACCACATCTGGTTGGTCCAAACCAGACCAATCAGAGCCAGTACCGTAGGAAGTAGTACAGTAGTTTAGTACAGAACTTTAGTACAATAGTACAGTAGTTCAGTACAATAGTAGAGTACAGTAGTTTAGTACAGTAGAGTAGAGTAGTTTAGTACAGAACTTTAGTGCAATAGTACAGTAGTTTAGTACAATAGTAGAGTACAGTAGTTTAATACAATAGAGTACATTAGTTTAGTACAGTACTTTAGTACAATAGTACAGTACAGTAGTTTAGTACAATAGTAGTTTAGTACAGTACAGTAGTTTAGTACAGTAGAGTACAGTAGTTTAGTACAGTAGAGTACAGTAGTTTAGTACAGTAGTTTAGTACAGTACAGTAGAGTAGTTTAGAACAGTAGAGTACAGTAGTTTAGTAGAGTACAGTACAGTAGTTTAGAACAGTAGAGTACAGTAGTTTAGTACAGTACAGTAGTTTAGTACAGTAGTTTAGAACAGTAGAGTACAGTAGTTTAGTAGAGTACAGTAGTTTAGTAGAGTACAATTGTTTAGTAGAGTCGAGTACAATAGTTTAGTACAGTACAGTAGTTTAGTACAGTAGAGTACAGTAGTTTAGTACAGTACACTAGTTTAGTACAGTAGAGTACACTAGTTTAGTACAGTATAGTACAGTAGGGTAGTACAGTAGAGTACAGTAGGGTAGTACAGTAGAGTACAATTGTTTAGTAGAGTCGAGTACAATAGTTTAGTACAGTATAGTAGTTTAGTACAGTAGTTTAGTACAGTAGAGTACAATTGTTTAGTACAGTAGAGTACAATTGTTTAGTACAGTAGAGTACAATTGTTTAGTACAGTACAGTAGTTTAGTACAGTAGTTTAGTACAGTACAGTAGTTTAGTACAGTACAGTAGTTTAGTACAGTACAGTAGTTTAGTACAGTAGTTTAGTACAGTAGTTTAGTACAGTAGAGTAGTTTAGTACAGTAGAGTAGTTTAGTACAGTAGTTTAGTACAGTACAGTAGAGTAGTTTAGTACAGTAGTTTAGTACAGTAGTTTAGTAGAGTACACTAGTTTAGTACAGTACAGTAGTTTAGAACAGTAGAGTACAATTGTTTAGTACAGTAGAGTAGTTTAGTACAGTACAGTAGTTTAGTACAGTAGAGTAGAGTAGTTTAGTACAGTAGAGTAGAGTAGTTTAGTACAGTAGTTTAGTACAGTAGAGTAGTTTAGTACAGTAGTTTAGTACAGTAGAGTAGTTTAGTACAGTAGAGTAGTTTAGTACAGTAGTTTAGTACAGTACAGTACAGTAGTTTAGTACAGTACAGTAGTTTAGTACAGTAGAGTAGAGTAGTTTAGTACAGTAGAGTAGAGTAGTTTAGTACAGTAGTTTAGTACAGTAGAATAGTTTAGTACAGTAGAGTAGTTTAGTACAGTAGTTTAGTACAGTACAGTAGAGTAGTTTAGTACAGTAGAGTAGTTTAGTACAGTAGTTTAGTACAGTACAGTAGAGTAGTTTAGTACAGTAGTTTAGTACAGTACAGTAGTTTAGTACAGTAGTTTAGTTTAGTACAGTAGTTTAGTACAGTACAGTAGTTTAGTACAGTACAGTAGTTTAGTACAGTACAGTAGTTTAGTACAGTACAGTAGTTTAGTACAGTACAGTAGAGTAGTTTAGTACAGTAGTTTAGTACAGTAGTTTAGTACAGTAGTTTAGTACAGTAGTTTAGTACAGTACAGTAGTTTAGTACAGTAGAGTAGTTTAGTACAGTAGTTTAGTACAGTAGAGTAGTTTAGTACAGTAGTTTAGTACAGTAGTTTAGTACAGTAGTTTAGTAGAGTACAGTAGATACTTTTTTGGGAGGGATTAAGAAGAGCAGTGTGTGTGTGTGTGTGTGTGTGTGTGTGTGTGTGTGTGTGTGTGTGTGTGTGTGTGTGTGTCCTAGCTAGTCTACGGTGAGGTTTATTAACCCAGGTATTTTTGGACACAGTGGAAATATCTGGCTGTTAAGGCCTTTTTATTGAGGGAGTTTTACAGTGTAGGCTTTAACGGTGTAGTCTAATGGTCTGTTCAGTGTAGGCTTTAATGGTGTGGTCTAATGGTCTGTTCAGTGTAGGCTTTAACGGTGTAGTCTAATGGTCTGTTCAGTGTAGGCTTTAATGGTGTAGTCTAATGGTCTGTTCAGTGTAGGCTTTAACAGTGTAGTCTAATGGTCTGTTCAGTGTAGGCTTTAACAGTGTAGTCTAATGGTCTGTTCAGTGTAGGCTTTAACAGTGTAGTCTAATGGTCTGTTCAGTGTAGGCTTTAGTGGTGTAGTCTAATGGTCTGTTCAGTGTAGGCTTTAACGGTGTAGTCTAATGGTCTGTTCAGTGTAGGCTTTAACGGTGTAGTCTAATGGTCTGTTCAGTGTAGGCTTTAACGGTGTAGTCTAATGGTCTGTTCAGTGTAGGCTTTAACGGTGTAGTCTAATGGTCTGTTCAGTGTAGGCTTTAACGGTGTAGTCTAATGGTCTGTTCAGTGTAGGCTTTAACGGTGTAGTCTAATGGTCTGTTCAGTGTAGGCTTTAACGGTGTAGTCTAATGGTCTGTTCAGTGTAGGCTTTAACGGTGTAGTCTAATGGTCTGTTCAGTGTAGGCTTTAACGGTGTAGTCTAATGGTCTGTTCAGTGTAGGCTTTAACGGTGTAGTCTAATGGTCTGTTCAGTGTAGGCTTTAATGGTGTAGTCTAATGGTCTGTTCAGTGTAGGCTTTAACGGTGTAGTCTAATGGTCTGTTCAGTGTAGGCTTTAACGGTGTAGTCTAATGGTCTGTTCAGTGTAGGCTTTAACAGTGTAGTCTAATGGTCTGTTCAGTGTAGGCTTTAATGGTGTAGTCTAATGGTCTGTTCAGTGTAGGCTTTAACGGTGTAGTCTAATGGTCTGTTCAGTGTAGGCTTTAATGGTGTAGTCTAATGGTCTGTTCAGTGTAGGCTTTAACGGTGTAGTCTAATGGTCTGTTCAGTGTAGGCTTTAACGGTGTAGTCCAATGGTCTGTTCAGTGTAGGCTTTAATGGTGTAGTCCAATGGTCTGTTCAGTGTAGGCTTTAATGGTGTAGTCCAATGGTCTGTTCAGTGTAGGCTTTAATGGTGTAGTCTAATGGTCTGTTCAGTGTAGGCTTTAATGGTGTGGTCTAATGGTCTGTTCAGTGTAGGCTTTAATGGTGTGGTCTAATGGTCTGTTCAGTGTAGGCTTTAACGGTGTAGTCTAATGGTCTGTTCAGTGTAGGCTTTAATGGTGTGGTCTAATGGTCTGTTCAGTGTAGGCTTTAACGGTGTAGTCTAATGGTCTGTTCAGTGTAGGCTTTAATGGTGTAGTCTAATGGTCTGTTCAGTGTAGGCTTTAATGGTGTAGTCTAATTGTCTGTTCAGTGTAGGCTTTAATGGTGTAGTCTAATGGTCTGTTCAGTGTAGGCTTTAACGGTGTAGTCTAATGGTCTGTTTGTGAGGGTAATTTCCATCAGCGCTAAGGGGGGAGGGGGGGTGTGGCTCTAAGGTCTGTTATAGTGGGTTAACAGCAGAGAGAGAGAGAGGGGAAGGGGGGGTGTAGCTCTAAGGTCTGTTATAGTGGGTTAACAGCAGAGAGAGAGAGAGAGGGGAAGGGGGTGGGTGTAGCTCTAAGGTCTGTTATAGCAGGTTAACAGCAGAGAGAGAGAGAGAGGGGGAGGGGGGTGTAGCTCTAAGGTCTGTTATAGTGGGTTAACAGCAGAGAGAGAGAGAGGGGAAGGGGGGGTGTAGCTCTAAGGTCTGTTATAGTGGGTTAACAGCAGAGAGAGAGAGAGAGAGGGGGGGAGGGGGGGGTGTAGCTCTAAGGTCTGTTATAGCAGGTTAACAGCAGAGAGAGAGGGGGGGGGTGTAGCTCTAAGGTCTGTTATAGTGGGTTATCAGCAGAGAGAGAGAGAGGGGGAGGGGGGTGTAGCTCTAAGGTCTGTTATAGTGGGTTAACAGCAGAGAGAGAGAGAGGGGGAGGGGGGTGTAGCTCTAAGGTCTGTTATAGTGGGTTAACAGCAGAGAGAGAGAAAGAGAGAGGGGGGGAGGGGGGGGTGTAGCTCTAAGGTCTGTTATAGCAGGTTAACAGCAGAGAGAGAGGGGGGGGGTGTAGCTCTAAGGTCTGTTATAGTGGGTTATCAGCAGAGAGGGAGAGGGGGGAGGGGGGGTGTAGCTCTAAGGTCTGTTATAGTGGGTTATCAGCAGAGAGGGAGAGGGGGGAGGGGGGGTGTAGCTCTAAGGTCTGTTATAGTGGGTTATCAGCAGAGAGGGAGAGGGGGGAGGGGGGGTGTAGCTCTAAGGTCTGTTATAGTGGGTTAACAGCAGAGAGAGAGAGGGGGAGGGGGGGTGTAGCTCTAAGGTCTGTTATAGTGGGTTAACAGCAGAGAGAGAGAGAGAGAGGGGGGGAGGGGGGGTGTAGCTCTAAGGTCTGTTATAGCAGGTTAACAGCAGAGAGAGAGGGGGGGGGTGTAGCTCTAAGGTCTGTTATAGTGGGTTAACAGCAGAGAGAGAGAAAGAGAGAGGGGGGGAGGGGGGGTGTAGCTCTAAGGTCTGTTATAGCAGGTTAACAGCAGAGAGAGAGGGGGGGGTGTAGCTCTAAGGTCTGTTATAGTGGGTTATCAGCAGAGAGGGAGAGGGGGGAGGGGGGGTGTAGCTCTAAGGTCTGTTATAGTGGGTTATCAGCAGAGAGGGAGAGGGGGGAGGGGGGGTGTAGCTTTAAGGCCTGTTATAGTGGGTTATCAGCAGAGAGGGAGAGGGGGGAGGGGGGGTGTAGCTCTAAGGTCTGTTATAGTGGGTTAACAGCAGAGAGAGAGAGGGGGAGGGGGGGTGTAGCTCTAAGGTCTGTTATAGTGGGTTAACAGCAGAAAGAGAGAGAGGGGAAGGGGGGGTGTAGCTCTAAGGTCTGTTATAGTGGGTTATCAGCAAAGAGAGTGAGAGAGGGGGGAGGGGGGGTGTAGCTCTAAGGTCTGTTATAGTGGGTTATCAGCAAAGAGAGCGAGAGAGGGGGAGGGGGGGGTGTAGCTCTAAGGTCTGTTATAGTGGGTTAACAGCAAAGAGAGAGAGAGGGGGGGAGGGGGGTAAACAGAGAAAGAATGAAGATGAAAAGAAAGTATGAGAGTGAAAGAGGAAGGACGGGTGGGGAGGGGGTGTAGCTATAAGGTCTGTGTTATAGTGGGTTATCAGCAGAGAGAGAGAGGGAGAGGGGGGAGGGGCAAACCCCATTGTATCTGATGAGAGAGTGGAGGGAAAGGGGGTTTAAAAAGGGGGAACCCTGTTGTACGATGTTGTTTAACAATTCTCTCCCTCTCTCCACATATATAACCATGCATGTCCTTTACAGAGGGGTTGGCTACAGACAATGGTGTGCCTAAATACAGCTAGGTACCTCAGCCCAAAGGGTTTTACTCTTATGTCAGACGGCATTGACCACACCCACTCCTCCCCCCACGCCAACTTTGCCACCACCACTGAAGAAGAAAAAAAATCATAGGGGAAACACTAGTGTGTGTGTGTGTTTTCCATCTCCTAAAATGGCTTTGCATTCTGTGCTGGAGAGACATGAATGTGCCCATGTGCGTGCATTCAGCAGCCTTTACCAGTGTCAGAACTACAGTTGAAGTTGGAAGTTTACATATACTTAGGTTGGAGTCATTAAACTCGTTTTTCAACCACTTCACAAATTTCTTGTTAACAAACTATAGTTTTGGCAAGTCGGTTAGGACATCTACTTTGTGCATGACACAAGGAATTTGTCAAAAAAATTGTTTACAGAAAGACTATTTCACTGTATCACAATTCCAGTGGGTCAGAAGTTTGCATACACTAAGTTGACTATGCCTTTAAACAGCTTGGAAAATTCCAGAAAATTATGTCATGGTTTTAGAAGCTTCTGATAGGCTAATTGACATCATTTGAGTCAATTGGAGGTGTACCTGTGGATGTATTTCAAGGCCTACCTTCAAACTCAGTGCCTCTTTGCTTGACATCACAGGAAAATCCAAAGAAATCAGCCAAGACCTCAGAAAAAAAATTGTAGACCTCCACAAGTCTGGTTTATCCTTGGGAGCAATTTCCAAATGCCTGAAGGTACCACGTTAATCTGTACAAACAATAGTACGCAAGTATAAACACCATGTGACTACGCAGCCGTCATACCGCTCAGGAAGAAGACGCCTTCTGTCTCCTAGAGATGAACGTACTTTGGTGTAAAAAGTGCAAATCAATCCCAGAACAACTGCAAAGGACCTTGTGAAGATGCTGGAGGAAACAGGTACAAAAGTATCTATATCCACAGTAAAACAAGTCCTATATCGACATAACCTGAAAGGCCGTTCAGCAAGGAAGAAGCCACTGCTCCAACTACGGTTTTCAACTACACATGGGGACAAAGATCATACATTTTGGAGAAATGTCCTCTGGTTTGATTAAACAAAAATAGAACTGTTTGGCCATAATGACCATCGTTTTGTTTGAAGGAAAAAGGGGGAGGGCTTGCAAGCCGAAGAACACCATCCCAACCGTGAAGCACGGGGGTGGCAGCATCATGTTGTGGGGGTGCTTAGCTGCAGGAGGGACTGGTGCACTTCACATCATGAAGCAGGAAAATGATGTAGATATATTGAAGCAACATTTCAAGACATCAGTCAGGAAGTTAAAGCTTGGTCGCAAATGGGTCTTCCAAATGGAGATAACCCCAAGCATACTATCAAAGTTGTGGCAAAATGGCTTAATGACAACAAAGTCAAGGTATTGGAGTGGCCATCACAAAGCCCTGACCTCAATCCTATAGAAAATTTGTGGGCAGAACTGAAAAAGCGGGTGCGAGCAAGGAGGCCTACAAACCTGACTCAGTTACATCAGCTCTGTCAGGAGGAATGGGCCAAAATTCACTCAACTTATTGTGGAAAGCTTGTGGAAGGCTACCCAAAACATTTTACCCAAGTTAAACTATTTAAAGGCAATGCTACCAAATACTAATTGAGTGTATGTAAACTTCTGACCCACAAGGAATGTGATGAAAGAAATAAAAGCTGAAATAATTCTCTACTATTATTCTGACATTTTACATTCTTAAAATAAAGTGGTGATCCCAACTGACCTAAGACAGGGGATTTTGACTTGGATTAAAAGTCAGGAATTGTGAAAAACTGAGTTTAAATGTATTTGGCTAAGGTGTATGTAAACTTCCGACTTCAACTGAACCATAATGGCTGTGTGGTTAGATGCGTCCGTGATGTGTACACCGAGTAACTTTTAAAAAACTTCTCCACTACTGTCCTGTCGATGTGGATAGGGGGGTGCTCCCTCTGCTGTCCACAATCATCTCCTTTGTTGAGTTGACATTGAGTGAGGTTATTTTCCTGACACCACACTCAGAGGGCCCTCACCTCCTCCCTGTAGGCTGTCTCGTCATTGTTGTAATCAAGCCTACCACTGTAGTGTCGTCTGCAAACTTGATGATTGAGTTGGAGGCGTGCAATGGCCACGCAGTCATGGGTTAACAGGGAGTACAGGAGGGGGCTGAGAGCGCACCCTTGTGGGGCCCCAGTGTTGGGGGATCAGCGGGGTGGAGATGTTGTTTTCTACCCTCACCACCTGAGGGCGGCCCGTCAGAAAGTCCAAAACCCAGTTGCACAGGGCGGAGTCGAGACCCAGAGTCTCGAGCTTAATGAAGAGTTTGGAGGATACTATGGTGTTAAATGCTGAGCTGTAATCGATGAACAGCATTCTTCCATAGATATTCCTCTTGTCCAGATGGGTTAGGGCAGTGTGCAGTGTGGTTGCGATTGCGTTGTCTGTGGACCTATTTGGGCGGTAAGCAAATTGGAGTGGGTCTAGGGTGGAGGTGATATGATCCTTGACTAGTCTCTCAAAGCACTTCAAGATGACGAGAGTGAGTGCAATGGGGCGATAGCCATTTAGCTCAGTTACCTTAGCTTTCTTGGGAACAGGAACAATGGTGGCCCTCTTGAAGCATGTGGGAACAGCAGACTGGGATAAGGATTGATTGAATATGTCCGTAAATACACCAGCCAGCTGGTCTGCGCATGTTAAGGCGCAGCTAGGGATGCCGTCTGGGCCGGCAGCATTGCGAGGGTTAACACGTTTAAATGTTTTACTCACGTTGGCCGCGGTGAAGGAGAGTCCGCAGGCTTTGGTAGCAGGCCGTGTCAGTGGCACTGTATTGTCCTTAAAGCGAGCAAAGAAGTTGTTTAATTTGTCTGGGAGCAAGACATCCTGGTCCGTGACGGGGCTGGTTTTCTTTTTGTCTTCCGTGATTGACTGTAGACCCTGCCACATATGTCTCATGTCTGAGCCGTTGAATTGCAACTCTACTTTGTCTCTATACTGACGCTTAGCTTGTTTGATCGCCTTGCAGAGGGAATAGCTACACTGTTTGTATTCGGTCATGTTTCTGGCCGCCTTGCCATGATTAAAAGCAGTGGTTTGCGCTTCCAGTTTTGCGCAAATGCTGCCATCAATTCACGGTTTCTGGTTGGGAAAGGTTTTAATAGTCACCGTGGATACAACATAAACCATGCACTTGCTAATAAACTTGCTCACCGATTCAGCGTATACATCAATGTTGTTGTCTGAGGCGATCCAAAAATGTGTTTTGTTTGTGTCGAACTGCTTTGCTCCATCTTGGCCAGGTCGCAATTGTAAATGAGAACTTGTTCTCAACTTGCCTACCTGGTTAAATGAAGGTGAAATAAATAAATTAAATAAAAATATCCCAGTCCACATGATCGAAGCAATCTTGAAGCGTGGAATCCGATTGGTCGGACCAGCGCTTAACAGACCTGAGCACGGGCGTTTCCTGTTTTAGTTTCTGTCTATAGGCTGGGAGCAACAAAATGGAGTCGTGGTCAGATTTGCCGAGCGGAAGGCGAGGGATGGCTTTGTATGCGTTGTGGAAGTTAGAGTAGCAATGATCTAGAATGCTGCCAGCCCGGGTCGCGCATTTGATATGCTGATCAAATTTAGAGAGCCTTGTTTTCAGATTAGCCTTGTTAAAATCCCCAGCTACAATAAATGCAGCCTCAGGATATGTGGTTTCCAGTTTACATAGAGTACAATGAAGTTCTTTCCAGGCCGTCGAGGTGTCTGCTTGGGGGGGTGGTGTACACGATTGTGATTATGAGGGGGGGTGTAGCTCTATCTACCAAGACAATTCTCTTGGTAGATAATGCAGACAGCATTTGATTGTAAGGAAGTCTAGGTCAGGTGAACAAAGGGACTTGAGTTCCTGTATGTTGTTATGATCACACCACGTCTCGTTAAACATAAGGCATACACCCCTCCCCTTCATCCTACCAGAGAGATGCTTGTTTCTGTCGGCGCGATGCGTGAAGAAACCGAGTGGTTGTACCGACTCTGATGACCTATCCAGAGTGAGCCATGTTTCCGTAAAACAAAGAACGTTACAATCTCTGATGTCTCTCTGGAAGGCAACCCTTGCTCGGATTTCGTCTACCATGTTGTCAAGAGACTGGACGATGGCGAGTAGTAAACTCGGGAGCGGTGAACCCATCTACGGAGGCTGACCAGATGACCGCTCCGTCTGCCCCTTCTGCGGCACCGTTGTTTTGGGTCGCCGGCTGGGATCCGATCCATTGTCCTGGGTGGTGGTCCAAACAGAGGATCTGCTTCTGGAAAGTCGTATTCCTGGTCATAATGATGGTAAGTTGACGTTGCTCTTATATCCAATAGTTCCTCCCGGCTGTATGTAATAAGACTTCAGATTTCCTGGGGTAACAATGTAAGAAATAACACAAAAAAAAACGAAATACTGCACAGTTTCCTGAGGACCTAAAGCAAACATCTCTGTCGGCACCATAACAAGAAGAGACACTAGTAAATCTGACACACTGGTACATCTGTTGTTGTTAATCAGGCCTGTCTGTCTGTGACTGAGGGTTGTTGTTAATCAGGCCTGTCTGTCTGTGACAGAGGGTTGTTGTTAATCAGGCCTGTCTGTCTGTGACAGAGGGTTGTTGTTAATCAGGCCTGTCTGTCTGTCACAGAGGGTTGTTGTTAATCAGGCCTGTCTGTCTGTGACTGAGGGTTGCTGTTTATCAGGCCTGTCTGTCTGTGACTGAGGGTTGTTGTTAATCAGGCCTGTCTGTCTGTGACTGAGGGTTGCTGTTTATCCAGTTGCCTGCATGATATACATCAGTTTCCCAGTGTCACAGTGCAGCACAGCTACATGCTTTTCATCTACTGCCCAAACGAGCTACAGCCCATCTATGGCTGACTGACCGACCGACTGACTAACTGGCTGACTGAATTACTGACTGCCTGGCTGGCTGACTGAATTACTGACTGCCTGGCTGGCTGACTGAATTACTGGCTGGCTGACTGAATTACTGACTGCCTGGCTGGCTGACTGAATTACTGGCTGGCTGACTGAATTCCCGACTGCCTGACTAAATTATTGGGCGAGTTGGATCGGGTCACTTTTTGTCAAGACGTTGACCAACTTTGGTAGACGGTATGATTTTTAATATTGTGTAAAGAAATCAACAATAATATGGGAGGTACTTGGGAGCTGCGCTATGCCACTGCTTAGAACGACATGTTAGGTATGTGTCAGTGATCTCCAGCTCAGGGCTCCAGCTATGCATTTGGTTTGCTAACTTGCTAGCTAAGTAGCTATAGGTCAAGATCAATCTTCTTGGTTACAGCAGAGACATTCTAGCCTGGGTGCCAGTGTCTTCAGCTAATCCACTTATTGTACTCCTCGTCACTGCCAAAGAGACTGGCCTTTCTGCCATCTTCAAATATCAACATTCTATCATTAATGAGCTTGAGGCGAAGACAGGAGTTGATTCTGATTCGATAACCCCTCCAATCTATCCTCCAATCACAACAATTATCCAAATATTGGAACTATCACTTTTTTTCTCTCTCCACAGAACACATTGGTATCCAGTTGCTAAGCAACCATTGTTGTGAATGATATTGCGAACGCCTTGGATAATAGAAAAAGTTGTGCTGCCGTGTTTACTGACCTATCGAAAGCGTCTGATGATCAGGGAACTAAAAGAAGCGGTCTTTCGATTGGACTGGGCTCTGACGTTTGCTTCGGGTTAAATCATTATCTCCGTGAAAGAACCCTAGCCATCATGGCAGTATCGGCGGTTCTAGAGCTTCAGAAAGGTGGCTCGCTAGTCATTGGTACTAGCTATTGTTTACTATCTAGATCAATAACATCGATGATATCACAAGAAACTGTCAAATTCATTTACACGCTTACTATTGGCCAAGCATTTTCTAAATTTGAAATCTGACTTTCTGGTACTGCAGAAGACACTTTCTGATCTTAAGTTGGAGCTAAAAATGCTAACAAAACTAAATCTATGCGCTTCTCTAAACTACATCATTTTAATCTAAACTCATATAAAATGACAAGTCTAATGGGTATAGAAGTTGAACTAGTTTGTTATAAATATCTTGGTATATGATAGTCTCTCATCTCCTGGCTGTCCTCTAGCCTCTCCCGTCTGGTCTCTCTATCCTCTCCCGTCTGGTCTCTCTATCCTCCCGGCCTCTCCCGTATGGTCTCTCTATCCTCTCCCGCCTGGTCTCTCTATCCTCCCGGCCTCTCCCGTCTGGTCTCTCTATCCTCTCCCGCCTGGTCTCTCTATCCTCCCCTCTCCCGTCTGGTCCCTCTATCCTCCCCTCTCCCGTCTGGTCCCTCTATCCTCCCCTCTCCCGTCTGGTCCCTCTATCCTCCCCTCTCCCGTCTGGTCCCTCTATCCTCCCCTCTCCCGTCTGGTCCCTCTATCCTCCCCTCTCCCGTCTGGTCCCTCTATCCTCCCCTCTCCCGTCTGGTCACTCTATCCTCCCCTCTCCCGTCTGGTCCCTCTATCCTCCCCTCTGGTCTCTCTATCCTCCCCTCTGGTCTCTCTATCCTCCCGTCTGGTCTCTCTATCCTCCCCTCTGGTCTCTCTATCCTCCCCAGCCTCTCCCGTCTGGTCTCTCTATCCTCCCCAGCCTCTCCCGTCTGGTCTCTCTATCCTCCCCAGCCTCTCCCGTCTGGTCTCTCTATCCTCCCCAGCCTCTCCCGTCTGGTCTCTCTATCCTCCCCAGCCTCTCCCGTCTGGTCTCTCTATCCTCCCCAGCCTCTCCCGTCTGGTCTCTCTATCCTCCCCAGCCTCTCCCGTCTGGTCTCTCTATCCTCCCCTCTCCCGTCTGGTCTCTCTATCCTCCCCTCTCCCGTCTGGTCTCTCTATCCTCCCCTCTCCCGTCTGGTCTCTCTATCCTCCCCTCTCCCGTCTGGTCTCTCTATCCTCTTCTCTCCCGTCTGGTCTCTCTATCCTCTCCAATCTCTCCATAACAAGGGATTTGAAAGTACTACCAGGCCCCTCCCCCCCTGGATATCATCCCCCTCTCTGTCTGCAGCGGAGGAGGTCTGGGGACTGGGTAGGAGAGGAGGATAAACTATGAAAGGAGAGATAGAAGCAACGTCCACACTGGTGTGTCTCCTCTCTTTATCTAGGTCAGGATCATAAAGAGTGACAGTTGGGGTCTCTCTCTCTGTCTCTGATGGATAGAGACATAGTTAAACAATTATTAGGTCAATCCAATTGAATTCAGTAACTTTTTGACAGCACCCCTTTTGATTGAATGAACCCTTCCAGACACGTTTCCCCATTGTAGACGTACTCAGAAAGGGACCTTTTTGGACCAACATTCAAGAGATAAAGATGCTCAACGTGAACCCATTTTGCACACCCCACAATACCATGAGACATCCATGTCTTCATCACTGGAAAAGAGAACCATCGGTTGAAATTGAGATCATTTAAAAAGTTTACAAATAGAGTTGTCAAAACCATTACAAATAAATGTATTTAACGTTGAACCTTTTATGAAATTGGCTTCGACCCCATTTACATAATCTGAGGTTGTGTTGTACTTGTCGTGGATCATATTAGGGTTCAGTAACCATGGTGGATCATACTAGGGTTCAGTAACCATGGTGGATCATACTAGGGTTCAGTAACCATGGTGGATCATATTAGGGTTCAGTAACCATGGTGGATCGTACTAGGGTTCAGTAACCATGGTGGATCATATTAGGGTTCAGTAACCATGGTGGATCATACTAGGGTTCAGTAACCATGGTGGATCATACTAGGGTTCAGTAACCATGGTGGATCATACTAGGGTTCAGTAACCATGGTGGATCATATTAGGGTTCAGTAACCATGGTGGATCATACTAGGGCTCAGTAACCATGGTGGATCATATTAGGGTTCAGTAACCATGGTGGATCATACTAGGGTTCAGTAACCATGGTGGATCATATTAGGGTTCAGTAACCATGGTGGATCATATTAGGGTTGAGTGCCTTTCTCAAGGGCACATGGACAGAGTTTTCACATTGTCGGGTCAGCTTTCAAACCAGCGACCTTCCGGTTACTAGTTCAACTCTCTAATCACTAGGCAACCTGCCGGTTACTAGTCCAACCCTCTAACCACTAAACTACCTACTGGTTACTGACCCAATTCTCTAACCACTAGGCTACCTGCCGGTTACTAGTCCAACTCTCAAACCACTAGGCTACCTGCCGGTTACTAGTCCAACTCTCTGACCACTAGGCTACCTGCCGGTTACTAGTCCAACTCTCTGACCACTAGGCTACCTGCCGGTTACTAGTCCAACTCTCTAACCACTAGGCTACCTGCCGGTTACTAGTCCAACTCTCTAACCACTAGGCTACCTTCCGGTTACTAGTTCAACTCTCTAATCACTAGGCAACCTGCCGGTTACTAGTCCAACCCTCTAACCACTAAACTACCTACTGGTTACTGACCCAATTCTCTAACCACTAGGCTACCTGCCGGTTACTAGTCCAACTCTCAAACCACTAGGCTACCTGCCGGTTACTAGTCCAACTCTCTGACCACTAGGCTACCTGCCGGTTACTAGTCCAACTCTCTGACCACTAGGCTACCTGCCGGTTACTAGTCCAACTCTCTAACCACTAGGCTACCTGCCGGTTACTAGTCCAACTCTCTAACCACTAGGCTACCTTCCGGTTACTAGTTCAACTCTCTAATCACTAGGCAACCTGCCGGTTACTAGTCCAACCCTCTAACCACTAAACTACCTACTGGTTACTGACCCAATTCTCTAACCACTAGGCTACCTGCCGGTTACTAGTCCAACTCTCTAACCACTAGGCTACCTGCCGGTTACTAGTCCAACTCTCTGACCACTAGGCTACCTGCCGGTTACTAGTCCAACTCTCTGACCACTAGGCTACCTGCCGGTTACTAGTCCAACTCTCTGACCACTAGGCTACCTGCCGGTTACTAGTCCAACTCTCTGACCACTAGGCTACCTGCCGGTTACTAGTCCAACTCTCTGACCACTAGGCTACCTGCCGGTTACTAGTCCAACTCTCTGACCACTAGGCTACCTGCCGGTTACTAGTCCAACTCTCTAACCACTAGGCTACCTGCCGGTTACTAGTCCAACTCTCTAACCACTAGGCTACCTGCCGGTTACTAGTCCAACTCTCTAACCACTAGGCTACCTGCCGGTTACTAGTCCAACTCTCTAACCACTAGGCTACCTGCCGGTTACTAGTCCAACTCTCTAACCACTAGGCTACCTGCCGGTTACTAGTCCAACTCTCTAACCACTAGGCTACCTGCCGGTTACTAGTCCAACTCTCTAACCACTAGGCTACCTGCCGGTTACTAGTCCAACTCTCTAACCACTAGGCTACCTGCCGGTTACTAGTCCAACTCTCTAACCACTAGGCTACCTGCCGGTTACTAGTCCAACTCTCTAACCACTAGGCTACCTGCCGGTTACTAGTCCAACTCTCTAACCACTAGGCTACCTGCCGGTTACTAGTCCAACTCTCTAACCACTAGGCTACCTGCCGGTTACTAGTCCAACTCTCTAACCACTAGGCTACCTGCCGGTTACTAGTCCAACTCTCTAACCACTAGGCTACCTGCCGGTTACTAGTCCAACTCTCTAACCACTAGGCTACCTGCCGGTTACTAGTCCAACTCTCTAACCACTAGGCTACCTGCCGGTTACTAGTCCAACTCTCTAACCACTAGGCTACCTGCCGGTTACTAGTCCAACTCTCTAACCACTAGGCTACCTGCCGGTTACTAGTCCAACTCTCTAACCACTAGGCTACCTGCCGGTTACTAGTCCAACTCTCTAACCACTAGGCTACCTGCCGGTTACTAGTCCAACTCTCTAACCACTAGGCTACCTGCCGGTTACTAGTCCAACTCTCTAACCACTAGGCTACCTGCCGGTTACTAGTCCAACTCTCTAACCACTAGGCTACCTGCCGGTTACTAGTCCAACTCTCTAACCACTAGGCTACCTGCCGGTTACTAGTCCAACTCTCTAACCACTAGGCTACCTGCCGGTTACTAGTCCGACTCTCTAACCACTAGGCTACCTGCCGGTTACTAGTCCAACTCTCTAACCACTAGGCTACCTGCTGGTTACTAGTCCAACTCTCTAACCACTAGGCTACCTGCTGGTTACTAGTCCAACTCTCTAACCACTAGGCTACCTGCCGGTTACTAGTCCAACTCTCTAACCACTAGGCTACCTGCTGGTTACTAGTCCAACTCTCTAACCACTAGGCTACCTGCCACCCTATCTGTTGTTTTAAATGATACGGTCAATCCTTCAGAGGAAACCTACAGTGAGGGGAAAATAGTATTTGATCCCCTGCTGATTTTGTATGTTTGCCCACTGACAAAGAAATGATCCGTCTATAATTTTAATAGTAGGTTAATTTGAACAGTGAGAGACAGAACAACAACAAAAACATCCAGAAAAAGGCATGTCAAAAATGTTATAAATTGTAATATTTAATTGTAATTATTTAATCAATTATGTTAAAAGGATTTGTTTTTTTAAAGACAATAAATTAGTTTGACAACACTGTTTGGAAGCTTTTAAATGATATAAAAAGTCAACCGTATCTTTTCCAGTGATGAAGCAATGGATGTCTCATGGTGGCAGGTAGCCTAGCAGTTACCATTGATTACCTTACTTATTTACAATGTAACTTTTTCTATTGTGTCTGATTTTGATTTGGTCTTATGAAAAATAAATACAACTAAACTGTCAATTGAAATGTAATGGTGGAGTTTTTTTTTTTTTTTACCTTTATTTAACTAGGCAAGTCAGTTAAGAACAAATTCTTATTTACAATGACGGCCTAGTGGGTTAACTGCCTGTTCAGGGGCAGAACGACAGATTTGTACCTTGTCAGCTCGGGGGTTTGAACGTGCAACCTTCCGGTTACTAGTCCAACGCTCTAACCACTAGGCTACCCTGCCGCCCCAGTATGCAAAAGGAGTCAACGTCGAGCACCTTTATCTCATGAACGTTTTGGCATTCAGGTCCAAAAAGGCACTTTCTGAGCAACATGGCCAAACATGTATGGAAAGTTGTGTTTAAATCAAAAGGGATGCTGTCAAAAACTAATTGAATTCACATGGATAAAACAAACACACTCCACTAAGCTAACGGCTAGACTAAAACCCACTCTACTAAGGTATGCTAAGCTAAACCCCATTCCACTAAGCTAACGGCCAGACTAAAACCCACTCTACTAAGGTATGCTAAGCTAAACCCCATTCCACTAAGCTAACGGCTAGACTAAAACCCACTCTACTAAGGTATGCTAAGCTAAACCCCATTCCACTAAGCTAACGGCCAGGCTAAAACCCACTCTACTAAGGTATGCTAAGCTAAACCCCATTCCACTAAGCTAACGGCTAGACTAAAACCCACTCTACTAAGGTATGCTAGGCTAAACCCCATTCCACTAAGCTAACGGCCAGGCTAAAACCCACTCTACTAAGGTATGCTAAGCTAAACCCCATTCCACTAAGCTAACGGCCAGGCTAAAACCCACTCTACTGTGTCACCACCATGCTCGATGCCAGGTACAAGGTCCTCTACTGCGTCACCACCATGCTAGATGCCAGGTACAAGGACCTCTACTGTGTCACGACCATGCTAGATGCTAGGTAAAATGACCGCTACTGTGTCACCACCATGCTCGATGCTAGGTACAAGGACCTCTACTGTGTCACCACCATGCTCAATGCTAGGTACAAGGACCGCTACTGTGTCGGCACCATGCTCGATGCTAGGTACAAGGACCGCTACTGTGTCACCACCATTGCTAGATGCTAGGTACAAGGACCGCTACTGTGTCGCCACCATGCTCAATGCTAGGTACAAGGACCGCTACTGTGTCACCACCATGCTCGATGCCAGGTACAAGGACCGCTACTGTGTCGCCACCATGCTAGATGCCAGGTACAAGGACCGCTACTTCGATGCAGACAAGAAACAGGGTTTACGTGACGTTAAACACAGCTGGACAAGATGGAAACAGACACAGTGACAGTGCAGAGAGGAAGAGAGACCACGGACAGACAGAGCTGGACAAGATGGAAACGGACACAGTGACAGTGCAGAGAGGAAGAGAGACCACGGACAGACAGAGCTGGACAAGATGGAAACGGACACAGTGACAGTGCAGAGAGGAAGAGAGACCACGGACAGACAGAGCTGGACAAGATGGAAACGGACACAGTGACAGTGCAGAGAGGAAGAGAGACCACGGACAGACAGAGCTGGACAAGATGGAAACGGACACAGTGACAGTGCAGAGAGGAAGAGAGGCCACGGACAGACAGAGCTGGACAAGATGGAAACGGACACAGTGACAGTGCAGAGAGGAAGAGAGACCACGGACAGACAGAGCTGAAACTTCACTGCTTGACATGTATGATGAAATCCTGGTTGAGAATGAAACAAATGAACAACGAAACAGCTGTAAGTGAAAGAAATAGGTTTAGTAAATAAATAGATGTGTTACTGTTATTGGGGACATATGTAAATGCCAACAAATTAACGTTTTTGGTGAGTGTGGTGTGTTTCAACTATTTAACTGTCCTAGAATGCTTAAAAGGCCGCTAAAACTTTTAATATTGGTTATCGGGTATAGTTTTTCTGGGCAAGGAAAATATTGGACATCGGTGCATCCCTAATACATAACGAATATATTTTTAACAAGCGCCAATTAAATTCCTCTAAATTATGCAAATATAGATCAAAGAGCATTACCAGTAAAATGTATTTATTGACTGGTATTTCCATCAGTGTCGAGGCTATAACGCCGACCAGTCAACTGGTATTCCCATCAGTGTCGAGGCTATAAAGCCGACCAGTCAACTGGTATTTCCATCAGTGTCGAGGCTATAAAGCCGACCAGTCAACTGGTATTTCCATCAGTGTCGAGGCTATAAAGCCGACCAGTCAACTGGTATTTCCATCAGTGTCGAGGCTATAAAGCCGACCAGTCAACTGGTATTTCCATCAGTGTCGAGGCTATAAAGCCGACCAGTCAACTGGTATTTCCATCAGTGTCGAGGCTATAAAGCCGACCAGTCAACTGGTATTTCCATCAGTGTCGAGGATATAAAGCCGACCAGTCAACTGGTATTTCCATCAGTGTCGAGGCTATAAAGCCGACCAGTCAACTGGTCTTTCCATCAGTGTCGAGGATATAAAGCCGACCATTCAACTGGTATTTCCATCAGTGTCGAGGATATAAAGCCGACCAGTCAACTGGTATTTCCATCATTGTAGAGGCTATAAAGCCGACCAGTCAACTGGTATTTCCATCAGTGTCGAGGCTATAAAGCCGACCAGTCAACTGGTATTTCCATCAGTGTCGAGGATATAAAGCCGACCAGTCAACTGGTATTTCCATCAGTGTCGGGGCTATAAAGCCGACCAGTCAACTGGTATTTCCATCAGTGTCGGGGCTATAAAGCCGACCAGTCAACTGGTATTTCCATCAGTGTCGAGGCTATAAAGCCGACCAGTCAACTGGTATTTCCATCAGTGTCGAGGCTATAAAGCCGACCAGTCAACTGGTATTTCCATCAGTGTCGAGGCTATAAAGCCGACCATTCAACTGGTATTTCCATCAGTGTCGAGGCTATAAAGCCGACCAGTCAACTGGTATTTCCATCAGTGTCGAGGCTATAAAGCCGACCAGTCAACTGGTATTTCCATCAGTGTCGAGGCTATAAAGCCGACCATTCAACTGGTATTTCCATCAGTGTCGAGGCTATAAAGCCGACCAGTCAACTGGTATTTCCATCAGTGTCGAGGCTATAAAGCCGACCATTCAACTGGTATTTCCATCAGTGTCGAGGCTATAAAGCCGACCAGTCAACTGGTATTTCCATCAGTGTCGAGGCTATAAAGCCGACCAGTCAACTGGTATTTCCATCAGTGTCGAGGCTATAAAGCCGACCAGTCAACTGGTATTTCCATCAGTGTCGAGGCTATAAAGCCGACCAGTCAACTGGTATTTCCATCAGTGTCGAGGCTATAAAGCCGACCAGTCAACTGGTATTTCCATCAGTGTCGAGGCTATAAAGCCGACCAGTCAACTGGTATTTCCATCAGTGTCGAGGCTATAAAGCCGACCAGTCAACTGGTATTTCCATCAGTGTCGAGGCTATAAAGCCGACCAGTCAACTGGTATTTCCATCAGTGTCGAGGCTATAAAGCCGACCAGTCAACTGGTATTTCCATCAGTGTCGAGGCTATAAAACATTATTTCACAATGGGATTGTTTCTTCTTCTCTTGGACAATTGGCCGGAACCAATTTCATTTATCAGCTATTACCGGCTAACGAAAACCATGCTCATGAGTCTAAAGTGTCACGGCAGCAGGTGTGTCACTAATTTCATCAGAGGCTAAGTTCAAACACAGTGGCAACAGTTTCTTTACATCCTGTCACAGTGGCAATAGTTTCTTCACATCCTGTCACAGTGGCAACACTTTCTTCACTTCCTGTTGTGTGTAAGATAAGAGAAAGAGAGAGCGAGAGAGAGAGAGAGAGCAGGTGCTTGGGACAACCATATGAACCTAGGCCTGGAGGTTGGCTTCTGATATGCTACCAAGCCCAAGGGCAGCCTAAAGCCTGCATTGATATGAATAAATTAAAAAAATGTCAGTTGTTGCATGTGCATAACATAACTAGGCTACTTGTTAGTGCTCAGCGATTAACCCATTTTTCGTGGGTTTCATTAAAATCGGTTCAAATTCTTCAATTCCATGTAGTTCTGTTTTTTTTTTTGTGTGTGAGCCAAACACGCAATTTCTCTGAAGAAATTCACGAGAAATTCACGAGAAATGTGAAGTCAAGAACTATGTGGGATGCTGGGCTTCAGTTGTAGCTTTCATTAAGCAAATATTCACCCTACCATCATAAAAAACACAGTAATTAACTACAATGACCACAATCCTTGCGCTTGTTCTTCCAGATTTTTATTTTGTACCTTTATTTAACTAGGCAAGTCAGTTAAGAACAAATTCTTATTTTTCAGTGACGGCCTAGGAACAGTGGGTTTAACTGCCTTGTTAAGGGGCAGAATGACAGAATTTTACCTTGTCTGCTCTAACCACTAGGCTATCCTGCCGCCCCTAATGGGTACGCCATTAGGCTTGCTACTTAGATTAGATACACAAAGACCGCAGCGAGAGACGAATGTACACAACAATGAGAGAGAGGGATAGAGAGTTTGTGAAAGTACACCTTATCTACTTTGAAAAACTAGTCAATTTTTTTCACCAAACAGCTCTGCAGCATCCTTAGTCAGGCTAGTTAGATAGGATGACTAGAGACAGTAAAGTACGGGGAGAACAGAGATAACGTGAGATGGTAGAGATAATACATAGTTTAGTCAGACAGCTCTGCAGCATCCTTAGTCAGGCTAGTTAGATAGGGTGACTAGAGACAGTAAAGTACGGGGAGAATAGAGATAACGTGAGATGGTAGAGATAGTTTAGTCAGACAGCTCTGCAGCATCCTTAGTCAGGCTAGTTAGATAGGATGACTAGAGACAGTAAAGTACGGGGAGAATAGAGATAACGTGAGATGGTAGAGATAGTTTAGTCAGACAGCTCTGCAGCATCCTTAGTCAGGCTAGTTAGATAGGATGACTAGAGACAGTACAGTACGGGGAGAACAGAGATGGTAGAGATAATAGATAGTAGCAGTCAGCCAGCTAGACTGTCTGAGCAGAGATGAGATAACTTTAAAGCCGCACTACGCATAAATCCCTCCGCCATTTACTAGTTGTGAAAATTCTAATAGTTTGCTTAATTTCAGTTTGGAACTAAAATAAACTAGTATAGTGTAGAGAATCATTGTACCATCTAAACCACTATGAAGTATATTTTCCATAACCAGAAATACTGGTCGTTTCAGCTAGTGTACAAAACCCACAGTATACGATGCACGTACAAAACCTAATAACAGGAAGCATAGAAATAGCACACATCGAACAGATCTACCGCTTATTAGACTTGCTGTCAAGTAGAATGACAGATCTACAACTACATTTCTATGTGAATTTGGTCAGTTTGCCCCCCAAAAAAACGTTACATATTGAGACTTTTAAGGAATGAAAAACTACTATTTGTGCCATGCAACTTCTAAATAAGGACATAATGTAGGCAGGCCTAGAAAACTCCAACAGTGTTGAATAGCCGCTGTTCAATACCTCCGAGTAATTGGAATATTTCCGTCATTTATTGTTGTTCTTTCTGTTCTTTTTTGTAATTGATTATGTGTGTTATACCCTTAGTGTGTAGTGCTTGAAATGGGCAGGAGCTCACAGGAGCCGAGTACTGGCACCTCAAACGGTCTACTGCTTGAGCAGCCCGTTCCTTTTATACAACACCATATCAGAAGTATTGTGGAGCTCTCCTGCACCTAAATGTAAACAGTCCCAAGCACTGTCTGTGTGACATTTTACTGCATTGTTTGGAGCGTAAGCATTTCACTGCACCCGCTATAACATCTGTTTAGCTGTGTACACAACAGTAGAGGTACGTGGGGGGGAAGAAAAAAAAAAATCGCTGGGGAAGCCAAGCCAGTATAAAAGCCATATTACAACCTACTGTATGTTGTGATAATTGTGTAGTTTGCTCTATAACGCCTTTCGTTAATAAGCCACAGTGATATACAATAAGGCCCGCGATGAGGCTCTATAACCACTAAGCCACTGTGATATACAATAAGACCTGTGACAACAAAAAGACAACAGTCACAAAGTGGTAGAATATATTCAAATGCACATTTAGCCTACGTTTGTTTCATCACAAAACTGGAGAGCAACATCTGTCTGGTGAAGTCCACAAAACAGATGTTGCATCTGTAACAGTATAGACTTTACGTCCGTCCCCGCGACCCCGACCCGGGCGCGAACCAACCTTGCACACGTCAACAACAGTCACCCTCGAAGCATCGTTACCCATCGCTCCACAAAAGCCACGGCCCTTGCAGAGCAAGGGGAACCACTACTTCAAGGTCTCAGAGCAAGTGACGTCACCGATTGAAATGCTATTAGCGCGCACCACCGCTAACTAAGCTAGCCATTTCACATCGGCTACACAGACAAACAGTTATAGGACCTGCAGCATGGTCAAACAAGTTAATGTTTTCAACCGTTTACTAAACAACTAGTGATTTAGAACCAATGAGTTACTGACAACAGGAGCACTGCCTCTGCTTTTCCTGCACCATTTACACTTCAACATTTAAATACATCATCAAATCAACAAGGCTATAAACGCTTAGTTTAATACACTGAAAACAAACTTAAAAGATTCCAAAAACAATTTAGTCCAATCAACATTCCTTAATATAACGTGGCTATCCATGGGACTGATTTCTGTGTGCCCGCTGATGTAAAACTTAGTTTTTTAAACTAATACTACTTGTAGACTAGTTGAACTCCAATGTCACCCTCCTCTCCTTCATGTTGGCAAACCAGCCAAAGTTTGTTGTCATAGGCTACCTAGCTAAAATGCTTGCTAACCTGACTTCCTAGCATGGTCAACATTGAACCAGCTAAGTTAGCTAGCTAGTTAACGTGAGCCTACATCTAAACTACATATTGAAGTCCAATCGTCTCAGGCCAGTGGCACAACATATTAATTAATGTATGGTTACATCAGAATTACCTGAACAGAGAATCAAGTCCAAATCCCCATCTCCATCCATGGCTTAGGAAAGGACTGAGTTAGCAAGCTAGCTACTGCAGGACATCAAACACAAACAGACCAGAAACAGACACGTTTTTCTGAAATGTATGTTTTGCAAAGGAAGTAATTTGGTCTGAAGCCAAATCCAAACTGCCCTCCCTTGGGGAACGTTTTGCTGCGCCAGACCAACGCTGATTGGCTCATTCTTTTATAATTTTTGTATCAAGGGAGGCCAAACGCTTGCTGGCATCAATCAAGCAAATGCTACGGCAGAAACAAGTTATCCTATTACGGTCCAGACAGCATAAAATATATGGACTACACATACTGAGACAGACGGGTGCTGTTTCCCTCGCTTGGATTATTTATCCAGAGAGATTCAGACACTTGCGAATTGATGGAAAATTATGAAAAACACAAGAGAGACGAAAGATACAAAAAATTAAATAACTTATTGGTCAAATATCTGAGGAAGTCTGACATCATGAATACACGCCACTGTGTGTTTATCAATCATATGTCTGTTTTATAATGAATGACCCAGACGTAGAGAGCGCCAATTGCTGAGATGGTGTTGTTCCACACTGCCCCGAACTCACTCCGAGGGGATTCGTTTATCTGGCCCGCGTTACACAGTCTGGGGAGTTTCCTGGTGTAAAACAATAGCGTTCGTGTTGGAACCTGGCTGCCTCCCGGGAATGAGCTAGATGCCCCTCTCGAAGTCGGCTCAAAACAAACATAACGTAAATAAGCACGTGGAGTGACGAATAGGATTAGGCCAATGTGTTTTCACATGCAAAGGTGATTGCTCTTGATAAACGCTTCATCTTCCTTCCCAAAGAAAACGATCTTATATTAAAACATGTATTTTATGTTTTTAAAAATGTTTCTGGTCGATGCACCTAGTGGTGCAAATGACTGTTTGATTTTGGAAGATCGCTACTACCTCCCTGCTTTCGACCGATGATGTGACGGGCCATTGCCCGGTTCAACCCGGGCCAGCGTAATATAACTCCCTGACTATCCTTCTCCCCTTCCGATCAAAAACACACCGCGCCAAGGCTAGGGGAAAGGGCGGATTTTCCTTCAGTGGAAAATGTGATTTGAGTCCGAGTGTCCCGACGAGCCAAAACTCAACCTCCTAACAGTCACCCTTTCCATGCCGACGCGATTTACTTAATATACGCGATGAATAAAGGGACAAAAATAGCCGAGGACGGGGGGAGACTCAAATTAACCGGCAAAATGACTAGAGCTGCAAATTCGAGAAGCAATGTTACAAAAAACAAACAATAGGCTAAAATAATTCAGCGGTTTGGTATGTCCGCATGGCGATGCAACATGCATTTGTTGTAGGCTGGATAGGCGAACGTTAACTGCAGCATCGACACAGCAGACCGCTTCATTCAAACACAAACTCAAACATATTTCGCCAAAATAAATAAAAAACTGTATCACGACTTACCCAAAATATGAAGTTGAAGATGAAAAGTAGATATTTGACACATTTCATTCCTCCTTCCACTTTCCCCATTGTTGGCTCCAAAAATGCAACGCTAATTCACAAAACGTAAATCGGAGTTTGTCGCTATTCTTTCTCTTTAAAAAAAATGTAAACAATATATCGGTGCACCGTGCTGCTGTCAATATCGTCAGCAGAGTAAAGCACCTGAGGTTCCTCTCACTGTGTTTCCAGACCGCCCATTTCAATGTGAGGGGGAGTGGAGGGGGGTTCCAGACCGGCGGTTTCCAACTCGACACAGACAGACAGGGACAGCAGACATGCGGACTCGCTGATTCCAGTCCAGTGACTGCATGGTTGATTCTGATTGGATATGAAGCTGGCTGGCCGTGTCCTCTCCTGCATGATTTGGTCTGATGGTGGTTAGGCCGTCTCTTATTTTTTGCTTCAGACAGAGCTGAATCAGTGGCGATTTTAGCATGTAAACCTTGGTGGGGTAAACCATAAAAAAAAAAATCCATGCCAGCAAAGCCATAGCACAACATGAATTGCACGATAACGTGAAAAACGGTGCACACAAACTGTTACGGCATACATAACGCTGTCCCAACAGCAGCGCTTTTTTGGCTATCAAGGAAACAACTGATTCAACCTCATTTACTGCCTTAAAAAAAAACGGCTGACATGGCTGACTTGCTTGAACAAATGTGGTTTCTACTGACAATCGAGGTGTACAAACCATGGCATAAAGGGATGGCGAGTGGATTAGAGGCAATCCGTAATTTCGATTAAGACATTAATGAGGAGCTAGGAAGGACGTTGTTCAGTACTTTTGAAATGTACAGCGACAGAATTCAGAACATGGGCCGTTCTTACAGTATTCTCCCTGTACACCAAGTCAGGACCGTAGGATAATTAAAGGGGCCATATAAGCAGTGGCGACCTGTCATTCAGGGCAGACCCCTGAATGACTTTTTGAAACCCACATTTTTAGCAAAAATAAATGAATACTTTTTTTGTTGTTGGCTGTTTTGCATTTTATTTTGGCATTAATATGTGTCACGTATCAGTTTGCAAACAATGCACAAAATACATATATATACTGCTCAAAAAAAATAAAGGGAACACTAAAATAACACGTCCTAGATCTGAATTAATGAAATATTCTTATTAAATACTTTTTTCTTTGAATGTGCCGACAACAAAATCACACAACAAAATGTATCAACCCATGGAGGTCTGGATTTGGAGTCACACTCAAAGTTAAAGTGGAAAACCACACTACAGGCTGATCCAACTTTGATGTAATGTCCTTAAAACAAGTCAAAATGAGGCTCAGTAGTGTGTGTGGCCTCCACGTGCCTGTATGACCTCCCTGCAACGCCTGGGCATGCTCCTGATGAGGTGGCGGATGGTCTCCTGAGGGATCTCCTCCCAGACCTGGACTAAAGCATCCTCCAACTCCTGGACAGTCTGGGGTGCAACGTGGCATTAGTGGATGGAGCGAGACATGATGTCCCAGATGTGCTCAATTCGATTCAGGTCTGGGGAACGGGCGGGCCAGTCCATTGCATCAGCGCCTTCCTCTTGCAGGAACTGCTGACACACTCCAGTCACATGAGGTCTAGCATTGTCTTGCATTAGGAGGAACCCAGGGCCAACCGCACCAGCATATGGTCTCACAAGGGGTCTGAGGATCTCATCTCGGTACCTAATGGCAGTCAGGCTACCTCTGGCGAGCACATGGAGGAAATGCCACCCCACACCATGACTGACCCACCGCCAAACCGGACATGCTGGAGGATGTTGCAGGCAGCAGAACGTTCTCCACGGCGTCTCCAGACTCTGTCACGTCTGTCACGTGCTCAGTGTGAACCTGCTTTCATCTGTGAAGAGCACAGGGCGCCAGTGGCGAATTTGCCAATCTTGGTGTTCTCTGGAAAATGCCAAACTTCCTGCACGGTGTTGGGCTGTAAGCACAACCCCCACCTGTGGACGTCGGGCCCTCATACCACCCTCATGGAGTCTGTTTCTGACCGTTTGAGCAGACACATGCACATTTGTGGCCTGCTGGAGGTCATTTTGCAGGGCTCTGGCAGTGCTCCTCCTGCTCCTCCTTGCACAAAGGTGGAGGTAGCGGTCCTGCTGCTGGGTTGTTGCCCTCCTACGGCCTCCTCCACGTCTCCTGATGTACTGGCCTGTCTCCTGGTAGCGCCTCCATGCTCTGGACACTACGCTGACAGACACAGCAAACCTTCTTGCCACAGCTCGCATTGATGTGCCATCCTGGATGAGCTGCACTACCTGAGCCACTTGTGTGGGTTGTAGACTCTGTCTCATGCTACCACTAGAGTGAAAGCACCGCCAGCATTCAAAAGTGACCAAAACATCAGCCAGGAAGCATAGGAACTGAGAAGTGGTCTGTGGTCACCACCTGCAGAACCACTCCTTTATTGGGGGTGTCTTGCTAATTGCATATCATTTCCACCTGTTGTCTATTCCATTTGCACAACAGCATGTGAAATTTATTGTCAATCAGTGTTGCTTCCTAAGTGGACAGTTTGATTTCACAGAAGTGTGATTGACTTGGAGTTACATTGTGTTGTTTAAGTGTTCCCTTTATTTTTTTGAGCAGTGTATATCATTGAGTTAATAAAGCCACATCCAAACATGGTCTTTTTTTTGTTTTCTTGTGTAAGGCAGCTCCAAAATGCAGGTGTTTCAGCCTATCTCAATGCGTTCTGTGGTGGTGGGGCAAGCTAGCAGAAAATGCGTTGCGCCATGATTGGCTCAGTGTTCTGTCACTCATGGGGATACTACGTCACCACCAAGACTAAGGGTAAATTCTCATCTAGCCCCTCGGGTGCTGCCATAGTGTCATGGTTCCACCTGTCACCGTAGGACAGCAGAGACCGTCCTAGAGACATTAACGACACTCAGGTTGTCATGGTTCCACCTGTCACCAGAGGGCAGCAGAGACCGTCCTAGAGACATTAACGACACTCAGGTTGTCATGGTTCCACCTGTCACCAGAGGGCAGCAGAGACCGTCCTAGAGACATTAACGACACTCAGGTTGTCATGGTTCCACCTGTCACCAGAGGACAGCAGAGACCGTCCTAGAGACATTAACGACACTCAGGTTGTCATGGTTACACCTGTCACCAGAGGACAGCAGAGACCGTCCTAGAGAGATTAACGACACTCAGGTTGTTATGGTTCCAGCTGTCACCAGAGGGCAGCAGAGACCGTCCTAGAGACATTAACCACACTCAGGTTGTCATGGTTACACCTGTCACCAGAGGGCAGCAGAGACCGTCCTAGAGACATTAACCACACTCAGGTTGTCATGGTTACACCTGTCACCAGAGGGCAGCAGAGACCTCCTGGAGTATGGGGTGTCCAATTTACTCATTATGATGTCACTGTTAAAACAGGTGTGTTTTCTGTTGCCTTTTGCTGAAGCTTGAATTGTGTCTATGTGTGCTTGTCTCCTGAGTGAGTTTAGGGGACTTGGTGTCTGTGTGTGCTTGTCTCCTGAGTGAGTTTTGGGGACTTAGTGTGTGTTTCTATGTGTGCTTGTCTCCTGAGTGAGTTTTGGGGACTTAGTGTGTGTTTCTATGTGTGCTTGTCTCCTGAGTGAGTTTTGGGGACTTAGTGTGTGTTTCTATGTGTGCTTGTTTCCTGAGTGAGTTTTGGGGACTTAGTGTGTGTTTCTATGTGTGCTTGTCTCCTGAGTGAGTTTTGGGGACTTGGTGTGTTTTTCTATGTGTGCTTGTCTCCTGAGTGAGTTTTGGGGACTTAGTGTGTGTTTCTATGTGTGCTTGTCTCCTGAGTGAGTTTTGGGGACTTGGTGTGTGTTTCTATGTGTGCTTGTCTCCTGAGTGAGTTTAGGGGACTTGGTGTCTGTGTGTGTCTGTGTGTGCTTGTCTCCTGAGTGAGTTTTGGGGACTTAGTGTGTGTTTCTATGTGTGCATGTCTCCTGAGTGAGTTTTGGGGACTTAGTGTGTGTTTCTATGTGTGCTTGTCTCCTGAGTGAGTTTTGGGGACTTGGTGTGTGTTTCTATGTGTGCTTGTCTCCTGAGTGAGTTTTGGGGACTTAGTGTGTGTTTCTATGTGTGCTTGTCTCCTGAGTGAGTTTTGGGGACTTGGTGTGTGTTTCTATGTGTGCTTGTCTCCTGAGTGAGTTTTGGGGACTTAGTGTGTGTTTCTATGTGTGCTTGTCTCCTGAGTGAGTTTTGGGGACTTGGTGTGTGTTTCTATGTGTGCTTGTCTCCTGAGTGAGTTTAGGGGACTTGGTGTCTGTGTGTGTCTGTGTGTGCTTGTCTCCTGAGTGAGTTTTGGGGACTTGGTGTGTGTTTCTATGTGTGCTTGTCTCCTGAGTGAGTTTAGGGGACTTGGTGTCTGTGTGTGTCTGTGTGTGCTTGTCTCCTGAGTGAGTTTTGGGGACTTAGTGTGTGTTTCTATGTGTGCATGTCTCCTGAGTGAGTTTTGGGGACTTAGTGTGTGTTTCTATGTGTGCTTGTCTCCTGAGTGAGTTTAGGGGACTTAGTGTGTGTTTCTATGTGTGCTTGTCTCCTGAGTGAGTTTTGGGGACTTAGTGTGTGTTTCTATGTGTGCTTGTCTCCTGAGTGAGTTTTGGGGACTTAGTGTGTGTTTCTATGTGTGCTTGTCTCCTGAGTGAGTTTTGGGGACTTGGTGTGTGTTTCTATGTGTGCTTGTCTCCTGAGTGAGTTTAGGGGACTTGGTGTTTGTGTGTGTCTGTGTGTGCTTGTCTCCTGAGTGAGTTTTGGGGACTTAGTGTGTGTTTCTATGTGTGCTTGTCTCCTGAGTGAGTTTAGGGGACTTGGTGTTTGTGTGTGTCTGTGTGTGCTTGTCTCCTGAGTGAGTTTTGGGGACTTAGTGTGTGTTTCTATGTGTGCTTGTTTCCTGAGTGAGTTTTGGGGACTTGGTGTGTGTTTCTATGTGTGCTTGTCTCCTGAGTGAGTTTTGGGGACTTGGTGTGTGTTTCTATGTGTGCTTGTCTCCTGAGTGAGTTTTGGGGACTTAGTGTGTGTTTCTATGTGTGCTTGTCTCCTGAGTGAGTTGTTTGTTGTTTGTTTGTTGTTTTCCCAGTGTTACTGTGATCCTTCCGTTACCGTATATCAGTAAAGTAGTATGTTAATCCTTAACCGCTGATTCCTAGTCTGGTCTCTTCACTGCACCTGGGTCCAACCTCACCAAGTCACAGCAAGCAAGTAGTCATATGGAACGGTACAATACAAGAGACATTTTAAATAGAGAGAGTCATATGGAACGGTACAACACAAGAGACATTTTAAATAGAGAGAGTCATATGGAACGGTACAATACAAGAGACATTTTAAATAGAGAGAGACATATGGAACGGTACAACACAAGAGACATTTTAAATAGAGAGAGTCATATGGAACGGTACAATACAACGAGACATTTTAAATAGAGAGAGACATATGGAACGGTACAATACAACGAGACATTTTAAATAGAGAGAGTCATATGGAACGGTACAATACAAGAGACATTTTAAATAGAGAGAGACATATGGAACGGTACAATACAAGAGACATTTTAAATAGAGAGAGACATATGGAACGGTACAATACAAGAGACATTTTAAATAGAGAGAGACATATGGAACGGTACAATACAACAAGACATTTTAAATAGAGAGAGTCATATGGAACGGTACAATACAAGAGACATTTTAACTGACAAACTGAGTTGTACAACCAACATTATTTTGACACCAACCAAGAAGTAATCATGTTTTGGTTTCTGAAGAATATTTGGAACATAAATACACAACACAGAGACAGAGTACGAGAAGTCGATAGGACTAACGATCAATGTAAATAGTGTTTTTTTCTGTTATAGGGAATTATTGATCAATGGGTCAGAGACATGGGAGGAATTTGTCTATACAGTGAGCCTGAAATAGGTTACTTGTTATTTGGCCATTGGCCCAGTTTCACTGCAAGGAATTCTAATTGGTCAACCACAGGTTAAGGCTGGGTTATAAAACTACATCCTGTCCCTTTGTTCTGTGCAGAGAATCACAGGAGAGAACCACTGAGGACAGGGAAGAATGATCATCTACCTCCCTGTATGATTTGTCCTCTTCAAATAAACCTATTTTCCTCCCCCTGATTTATTTATATTTATTTTATTTCACCTTTATTTAACCAGGTAGGCAAGTTGAGAACAAGTTCTCATTTACAATTGCGACCTGGCCAAGATAAAGCAAAGCAGTTCGACACATACAACGACACAGAGTTACACATGGAGTAAAACAAACATACAGTCAATAATACAGTACAAACAAGTCTATATACGATGTGAGCAAATGAGGTGAGATAAGGGAGGTTAAGGCAAAAAAGGCCATGGTGGCGAAGTAAATACAATATAGCAAGTAAAACACTGGAATGGTAGATTTGCAGTGGAAGAATGTGCAAAGTAGAAATAAAAATAATGGGGTGCAAAGGAGCAAAATAAATAAATAAAATAAATACAGTAGGGAAAGAGGTAGTTGTTTGGGCTAAATTATAGGTGGGCTATGTACAGGTGCAGTGATCTGTGAGCTGCTCTGACAGTTGGTGCTTAAAGCTAGCTATTTGCTTTGGGGTCTGTGTTATTAAAGAACAACATCAGCTGCTAACCGATTCACTCATTTCTCAAGAAGAAGTCATAAGAGTCCCTGTTATAGGTAAACAGCACCATCTAGTGCACGGGTAGGCAACTCAGCAGCGGGAAGGTTTTTTGTCTGAGCGGAGGGATGTGAGGACAGAACATAGTTATAATAATTTTGAACCCGGCAAATTGACCACAAGTAAGTCCACGAAGACCTTGCATTTTAAAACAACATGCTGATTTCATACCTTGATTACATTGAGACACAATCCCAAACTTTTATTTTTATTCATGGGAACAAATTTCAGTTTTAGCAGAAGTCCTTATTTTCTTTACCAAAAACAAAAGTCAATAATTTTACTAAAAACTTTGGGGGGGGGGGGGGGGCAAAATAAATCACTTGTGGGCCGGTTTTGGACGCCCGTTGCCGAACCCTGATCTAGTTACATGGTAACAGTCACCAGAGAGCAGTGTGGTTGAGGTTGAGTTTGGTTATGTTTGGGTTGTTTGAGTTTGATGGTTGTGGTTCAGTTTAAGTTTGATGTGTGGTTGAGGCTCTGGTTGGTTTTTGTGGTCGAGGTTGATGTTATGATGGATGTGGTTTGATGTGAGCTCATTTTGCAAATAGTTATTATCAGAGATGTTTTATATTTACCTTAACAGATGGTGACCCCAGCTAGGAGCGAAAGAGCAGCGAGGTTTCCCAGGTCTCGCCTTCCTTTCGACCTTCTTCCAAACCAAGTCATTGGCCCAGATGTCGTAGCACTTGGTCCCCTTCTTGATTCTCCTCAGGTAGCTCTCCTGTTTCTCCTGCACCTCGTCCATGTTCAGTCTCACATCATTTTTACCTGGTCAGAAACCTCCCCGTCCTTCTCAGTCCGTGCCTGAAGGTGGCCTGAATGGCCTGAAGGTGGTCCTGAAGGTGGTCCTGAAGGTGGTCCTGAAGGTGGTCATGAATGGCCTGAAGGTGGTCTGAAGGTGGTCCTGAAGGTGGTCCTGGAGGTGGTCCTGAATGGCCTGAAGGTGGTCTGAAGGTGGTCCTGAAGGTGGTCCTGAAAGTGGCCTGGAGGTGGTCCTGAAGGTGGTCCTGAAGGTGGTCCTGGAGGTGGTCCTGAATGGCCTGAAGGTGGTCTGAAGGTGGTCCTGAAGGTGGTCCTGAAAGTGGCCTGGAGGTGGTCCTGAAGGTGGTCCTGAAGGTGGTCCTGGAGGTGGTCCTGAAGGTGGTCTGAAGGTGGTCCTGGAGGTGGTCCTGAAGGTGGTCCTGGAGGTGGTCCTGAAGGTGGTCCTGGAGGTGGTCCTGAAGGTGGTCCTGAAGGTGGTCCTGGAGGTGGTCCTGAAGGTGGTCCTGGAGGTGGTCCTGAAGGTGGTCCTGAAGGTGGTCTGAAGGTGGTCCTGAAGGTGGTCCTGAAAGTGGCCTGGAGGTGGTCCTGAAGGTGGTCCTGAAGGTGGTCCTGAAGGTGGCCTGAATGGTCTGAAGGTGGTCTGAAGGTGGTCCTGAAGGTGGTCCTGGAGGTGGTCCTGAAGGTGGTCCTGGAGGTGGTTCTGAAGGTGGTCCTGAAGGTGGTCCTGGAGGTGGTCGGAAGGTGGTCCTGAAGGTGGTCCTGAAAGTGGCCTGAAGGTGGTCCTGAAGGTGGTCCTGAAGGTGGTCCTGAAGGTGGTCTGAAGGTGGTCCTGAAGGTGGTCCTGGAGGTGGTCCTGAAGGTGGTCCTGGAGGTGGTCCTGAAGGTGGTCCTGGAGGTGGTCCTGAAGGTGGTCCTGAAGGTGGTCCTGGAGGTGGTCCTGAAGGTGGTCCTGGAGGTGGTCCTGAAGGTGGTCCTGGAGGTGGTCCTGAAGGTGGTCCTGAAGGTGGTCCTGGAGGTGGTCCTGAAGGTGGTCCTGAAGGTGGTCCTGAAGGTGGTCCTGAAAGTGGCCTGGAGGTGGTCCTGAAGGTGGTCCTGAAGGTGGCCTGAATGGTCTGAAGGTGGTCTGAAGGTGGTCCTGAAGGTGGTCCTGGAGGTGGTCCTGAAGGTGGTCCTGGAGGTGGTCCTGAAGGTGGTCCTGAAGGTGGTCCTGGAGGTGGTCGGAAGGTGGTCCTGAAGGTGGTCCTGAAAGTGGCCTGAAGGTGGTCCTGAAGGTGGTCCTGGAGGTGGTCGGAAGGTGGTCCTGAAGGTGGTCCTGAAAGTGGCCTGAAGGTGGTCCTGAAGGTGGTCCTGGAGGTGGTCCTGAAGGTGGTCCTGGAGGTGGTTCTGGAGGTGGTCCTGAAGGTGGTCCTGAAGGTGGTCCTGGAGGTGGTCGGAAGGTAGTCCTGAAAGGAGTTCTGATCTGGTTCGACAACGTCCACCACACCAGGTGGGGTTTCAGTGATCTGAAAGGACATTATACAAAAATAGCAATAGACAAACAACAACACTAAAAGTCAATCACACATTTGAAAGACCACAGTATATGAGATAATTGTGTATACAAGATTACTTCATTCTTACCCGTATCTGTGTCATACAGTATGCAGATGTTCATATTTGTAAACACACACACACACACACACACACACACACACACACACACACACACACACACACACACACACACACACACACACACACACACACACACACACACACACATTCTATAATATTGAACTCTGCTGTGGTCAAATACAGCAACCATTACAGAACTTATCAGGGCATCATTTGCACTTACAGATCATGTGCTCTGGTGAAAACAACTTTGATGGACTTGGACTCTGGCGCCAGTCTTCACCCTCTCAGACTTCTGGCTGGCTCTTTAGGACTCTGGTACCACAGTCTTCACCCTCTCAGACTTCTGGCAGGCTCTTTTGGACTCTGGTACCACAGTCTTCACCCTCTCAGACTTCTGGCAGGCTCTTTTGGACTCTGGTACCACAGTCTTCACCCTCTCAGACTTCTGGCAGGCTCTTTTGGACTCTGGTACCACAGTCTTCACCCTCTCAGACTTCTGGCAGGCTAGACAAGGTAATGAATGACCTTTAAGTAAAAAGTGACACATTGAAACGTTGTGCGCTCTCTGATATGACATTCATTGAAATCCTAATCATTTCAGATATACTAGAATGTGATTGATAAACAATAGGTTCTTTCACTTACCCAGCTGTCCACCACCTCCATCAGAAGAAGAGTAGGTTGATTTTGGCAATCATGTGCTTCACTCTGACATGTCCAGCATGCATCTCGGTCATTGAAAAATGTTTTTTCATTGGTAAATCCAACCAGTTATCTAATAGAAGTGAACTGCTTAACGTTATCCTGAATTGTGAATTTCTCTGAATGTGGTGTCTCTTGTCGAGATCAGTGGTGTCTTTATAGTACTTCGCCTGGTTGGAAAGATACAATAAAATCTCCTCGAGGGATGCCATTGAAGTGCAAGCTACATACAAACAGAAAGCTACAATAACAGTTACAGTAGCTAGCTAGCTGACGTTAGCTAAATAAAACTGTCTGGCTATTGTAGCCGGCTTTAGCTGACTCGACAGGCTGAGGTAAATAAGTACAGTAAACGTCAAATCTAAAAACAGCTTAAATAATTTATTCCGATTTAATAAATGTTCTTATCTAAAAACAAATATATGTGATCTCTTTCCAGTCTTTTCGGTCCTCTGAAGCGGCAGATAGTCACCGTCCTTGGAGAGCAATTCTGAGGTAATAATTGAGGTGAAATGGAACTCCAACTGTACTCCTTCCTTCGCGATCGCTACGTGGTAACCAAGCAACCGGCATAGCAACGGACGCTTTGGTTCATGACGTAATCCAGTCAGAATTTCTAGCAACAGCCCTAGCAACAGCCCTAGCAACAGAAGCTAGAAGTCATGGAATCCCATGTTGACGCAGAGGGGGACACTATTAGGCCGGGAGACACTATTTCTCATAACAGGCCCGACTCATAAAAACAAACTATTATTATTATCATTATTGTTATGTCAGTCACTGTCAGTCACTCAATTAGCCATGTCAGCTAACAATTTTTAGATTGTAGTTAGTCTATCAGCTATCTAAACTTGTAGTAATCATGGCTGAATACCACATTGATTTTGGTAGTCATTCTCACTCAGATAAAGTATTAACATGGCATGAGTCATTACAAAATAGAATTGCAAGAAAGTAGCTCCATCCTCTCTCCATCCTCTCGCTCTCCCTCGCTCATCCTCTCTCCATCCTTTCTCATCCTCTCTCCATCCTCGCTCCATCCTCGCTCCATACTCTTTCCCTCTCTCCAACCTCTCCCCTTTATCCTCTCTCCATCCCCTCCCCTTCCCTCCATCCTCTCTATAGCCTCTCTCCCTCCCTCCATCCTCGCTCCATCCTCGCTCCATCCCTCCATCCTCTCTACAGCCTCTACATCCTCCCTCCATCCTCTCTCCTTCTCTCCATCCTCTCTCCATCCCTCCCTCCTCTCTCCCTCCAGCCTCTCTCCATCCTCCATCCTCTCTCCCTCCATCCTCTCTATATCCTCTCTCCATCTCTCCATCCTCTCTCCCTAGCTCCATTCTCACTCCATCCTCACTCCATCCTCTCTCCTTCTCTCCATCCTCTCTCCATCCCTCCCTCCTCTCTCCCTCCATCCTCTCTCCCTAGCTCCATTCTCGCTCCATCCTCTCTCCATCCTCTCTCCTTCCCTCCATCCTCTCCCCTTCCCTCCATCCTCCCTCCAGCCTCTTTCCATCCTCCCTCCCTCCATCCTCTCTCTCTCCATCCTCGCTCCATCCTCGCTCCACCCTCTCCATCCTCCCTCCATCCACTTTCCTCTCCCTCCCTCCATCCATCCTCGCTCCATCTTCTCTACAGCCTCTCTCCATCCTCCCGCCATCCCTCCCTCCTCTCTCTCTCCCTCCATCTTCTCTCCATCTATCCACTCTCTCTCTCTCCCTCCATCCGCTCTTACTCCATCCTCTCTCTCTCCCTCCAGCCTCTCTCCATCCCTCCAGCCTCTCTCCATCCTCTCTCCCTCCATCCTCTCTCTCTCCATCCTCTCTCCCTCATCTCTCCATACCTCCTCATACTCTCCCCCTCTTCTCCCTCTCTCCCCTCCCTCCCTCCCTCACTGCCTCTCTCCTTCCATAACTCCTCCACTCTATCCTACCCCTGCACTCACCCCCTCCTCTCCCTTCTCTCTCCACCTCTCCTTCCATAACTCCTCCACTCTATCCTACCCCTGCACTCACCCCCTCCTCTCCCTTCTCTCTCCTCCTCTCCTTCGGTGTCCAGATGTTAGTTGGGACCGTCCCTCCTGTGATAGCTCTAACATCACATAGTTCTCAACACCATCGGCTTTGTTAACACCAGCACTCCAAGGTGACAGGAATCCCGAAGTTCCAGCATCAGGTTGGTCCCAGACAGTGTGTGTATTCTTGTACTCTGCCTGGTCAACCAGTGAGGGCCAGCACGGCCAGGGTAAGATTCTCGGACATGTCCACAGGCACCATGCAAACTCACACCGGCAAACACATACACATGCACGCAAACACATACACACAAACGTTTGTTATACTATCCTTGTGGGGACCAAACAATTGATTCCCATTCAAATCCTATTTTCCCTAACCGTTAAACCTGACCCTAAACTTAACCCTTAACCCTAACCCTCATTTGAACCCTAAACCTAACCCCTAAGCCTAAAATAGCCTTTAAACCTTGTAGGGCCCGGCGAAATGTCCCCACTTGTTTGAATTGTCCTTGTGAGGACTTCTGGTCCCCATAAGGAGAGTATCACCAGACACACACACACACACCATGTCTCTCTGCATGGTGTAAATAGAGATCTCTGAAAACCTCCAACAGCCAATGAGGCAGAGAGAAAGGAACCAGGCATATACTGAAGAGTTTAATAAATAACAACAACAACAACAACAACACAACAATGAAAGCTTGATTTCATGATGCGTGTATATATACACACTTATATAATATATATATATATATATATATATTCATAATAGACTGTTTAAAATATAAATATGACTTACAGTCCTCATAACTTAGAAGAACCAGGACACTGACTGAGGTAGGGGGGGGGGTGATTCAAGAGTGTGTGTGTGAGACCCACCAGGAGGGCAATCATACTCGACCCCTAGTGACGGCCGATGATGATGTGTGTACTGTGTGTGGTTCAGGGTCCATAGTCCCAGGGGTTAAAGGTCAGTGATGATGGTGTGTGGTTCAGGGTTCATGGTCCATATTCCCAGGGGTTAAAGGTCAGTATTGATGGTGTGTGTCCTGTGTGTGGTTCGGGGTTCATGGTCCATATTCCCAGGGGTTAAAGGTCAGTGATGATGGTGTGTGGTTCAGGGTCCATAGTCCCAGGGGTTAAAGGTCAGTGCCTCCAGGACTTGCGGCTGAGGACACACACACACGCTGCGTTGATGCGTATCAGCCTCCACGCCATCTGCTCCTTGGACTTGGTGAGCGCGAGCACGTACGTGTGCGTGTTGGTGCAGTACGAGTTCCAGTGACGGCTGTCGATGCCGCGGCACCCTGATTTGGCCCCCGCCTTGGGCCCGCCTCCCATAACTCCTCCCCCAACCCCAGCTCCGCCCCCCGGGGGTGTGGCCACACGGCAGGTGGTCTCGTAGAAGAACTGTCTCTTGCGGACGTTGTCTATCTTCACCTCTGGCAGAACCTCCACCTCGTTGCCGGCGATGTCTGTGGCCTTGGTCAGGTTCCCCAACCACACGCTGATGCTGTCGCACACGGAGTACTCCCCCCTGTGCATGGGCTGCCCCCCTGCCTTCCGCCTCACCCTCACTCCCCCACCCATCACCCTCCCCACTTCCTCCTCTCCCTCCTCTTCCCCCGTCTCCCCCCCCAGGCCGTGGTGAGAGGGGGGTACGTCACTGAAGACGACGCGCGGTGAGGAGTGGTAGAGCCGCTTGCTGAACAGTTTGGTGTCCACCTCTGGGATGGAGGAGGTAGAGGGGGAGCCTGTCTCAGAGTGGCCCAGGGAAGAGATCCAGCCCTGGGGTAGAGAGGCTGGCCTGTGGGCCTGTCTGGTCCGGCTGGGTCTCTGCTGAGTCTGCTGCTCCTGCTGAGGTGACACTGAGAGTCGGGCCGCCCGCTGCTGTTTTGCTCTGCCATTGGCTACTGTGTGGTGTTCTGCGCTGTGGTTGGCTGCCACCGGGCCCAGGACACCTCCCATGTTCAGTACAGCCTGGACGCCAATCAGCAGAAGCACCAACAGCAACGACCTCATGGGCACACGTCCTGTCAACAACAACATAAACACATGTCCTGTCAACAACAACAACACATGTCCTGTCAACAACATCAACACACATCCTGTCAACAACAACAACAACACACGTCCTCTCAACAACAACAACACATGTCCTGTCAACAACAACAACACACGTCTTGTCATCAACAACATATGTCCTGTCAACAACAGCAACAGCTACAACATATGTCCTGTTAACAACAACAACAAAAACAACAACACACGTCCTGTCAACAACAACAACACATGTCCTGTCAACAACAACAACACATGTTCCGTCAACAACAACAACACATGTCCGGTCAACAACAACAGCATCAACACACGTCCTGTCAACAACAACATCAACACACTCCCTGTCAACAACAACAACATCAACACACGTCCTGTCAACAACAACAGCATCAACACACGCCCAGTCAACAACAACATCAACACACGCCCTGTCAACAACAACAACATCAACACACGCCCTGTCAACAACAACAACATCAACACACTCCTTGTCAACAACAACAACATCAACACACATCCGGTCAACAACAACAGCATCAACACACGTCCTGTCAACAACAACAACATCAACACACTCCTTGTCAACAACAACAACATCAACACACATCCGGTCAACAACAACAGCATCAACACACATCCTGTCAACAACAACAGCATCAACACACGCCCAGTCAACAACAACAACATCAACACACGCCCTGTCAACAACAACAACATCAACACACGCCCTGTCAACAACAACAACATCAACACACTCCTTGTCAACAACAACAACATCAACACACGTCCTGTCAACAACAACAACATCAACACACGTCCTGTCAACAACAACATCAACACATGCCCTGTAAACAACAACAACATCAACACACATTCTGTCAAGAACAACAGCATCAACACACACCCTGTCAACAACAACAACACACATCCTGTCAACAACAACAGCATCAACACATGTCCTGTTAACAACAACAACACAACATCCTGTCAACAAAAACAACACATTGCATGTCAACAACAACAACATCATGCCATAGCCACATGGACCTCATGGACACACGTCCTGAAACACAGACAGTTACTACGGATACCCTATAGAGATAAAGATGACCTGTTTTGGCATGGACATTGAGGACTTAGGAACTGGGTGGGACTTCCTATGGGTTAAAGAAGAATCAAACAATTCCATCCAGGTTATCAGGAAGAATCAGCCAATGAATTAAACTCCTGAGCAAACATTCCATAGCTGTAGATGAATTCCATAACAGTAAATCACCAGTAAAAAACCTCCAGGTGACTGTATGCAACCTACTCATAGAAGTAGTGGATGAAAATTGCCTACTTCAAAATGGAGATGGCCTTAATGGCGCTGCACATGCGTCATAATGGGACAGATACAAATATGTGTCATCTAGCAAAGTCTATGGGATAAGCTTAACATCCTGTGTGTGTGTGTGTGTGTGTGTGTGTGTGTGTGTGTGTGTGTGTGTGTGTGTGTACCAATTCTCATCACTAAGTAAAAACTCTTAAACGTCCAACTCACCAACCCTTAACCCACCAACCCTTAACCCACCAACCCTCCATCCATTAAACCCTCCAATCTTTAAACCATCCAACCTTTTTAAACACTTGAACCCTTAACCCACCAACCCGTAACCCTCCAACCCACCAACCCTCCATCCATTAAACCCTCCAATCCTTCAACCCTCCAACCCTTAAACCATCCAACCCATAAACCCTCCAACCCTTCAACCCTCCAACCCTCCAACCCTTCAACCCTCCAACCCTTAACCCACCAACCCTTAAACCATCCATCCCTGCAACCCTTAAACCCTCCAACCCTCCAACCCTTAAACCCTCCAACCCATAAACCCTCCAACCCTTAAAGCCTCCAACCCTTAAACCATCCAATCCTAAACCTTCCAACCCTCCAACCCTTAAACTCTCCAACCCTCAAACCCTTAAACCCTCCAACCCTCCATCCCTGCAACCCTTAAACCATCCAACCCTTAAACACTCCATCCCTGCAAACCTTAAACCCTCCAACCCTCCAACCCTCAAACCCTCCATCCATTAAACCCTCCAATCCTTAAACCATCCAATCTTTTTAAACACTTGAACCCTTAACCCACCAACCCATAACCCTCCAACCCTTAAACCATCCAACCCTTCAACCCTCCAACCCTTAAACCATCCAACCCTTCAACCCTCCAATCCTTAACCCACCAACCCTTAAACCCTCCATCCCTGCAACCCTTAAACCCTCCAACCCTTAAAGCCTCCAACCCTTAAACCATCCAATCCTAAACCTTCCAACCCTCCAACCCTTAAACCCTCCAATCCTCCAACCCTTAAACCCTCCAACCCTCCATCCCTGCAACCCTTAAACCCACCAACCCTTAAAACCTTCCAACCCACCAACCCTCCAACCCTCAAACCATCCATCCGTTAAACCCTCCAATCCTTAAACCCTCCAACCCTCCAACCCTTAAAACCTTCCAACCCACCAACCCTCCAACCCTCAAACCATCCATCCATTAAACCCTCCAATCCTTAAACCCTCCAACCTTTTTAAACACTTTAACCCTTAACCCTCCAACCCTTAACCCTCCAACCCTTAACCCTCCAACCGTTAACCCTCCAACCCTTAACCCTCCAACCCTTAAACCCTCCAACCCTTAAACCCTCCAACCCTTAACCCTCCAACCCTTAAAACCTTCCAACCCACCAACCCTCCAACCCTCAAACCATCCATCCATTAAACCCTCCAATCCTTAAACCCTCCAACCTTTTTAAACACTTCAACCCTTAACCCTCCAACCCTTAACCCTCCAACCCTTAACCCTCCAACCCTTAACCCTCCAACCCTTAAACCCTCCAACCCTTAAACCCTCCAACCCTTAACCCTCCAACCCTTAACCCTCCAACCCTCCAACCCTTAACCCTCCAACCCTTAAACCCTCCAACCCTTAAACTAATGTGAATGTCCTTTCTTTTTCGGCTTAAGACCAACGCTCACTTCTTAATTAAAACATAGTTTTTTTGTTTTTAATTTCCAAGGTTTTTACACCGGAAGGTACCAAATTATGAAAATGTAATATATTTTTGTTTGTCTCACATAATGTATTGTCCAGAACCCAGTTTCCCCAAAACATCCAAAAGGTTAAGATCATGGTTAGAACCTCCGTAGGCACATCATTAAATCTCTGAGCTGTTTCCAAAAAACATAGTTACTAAAGTTGCCCTTGAAAACGATCGTTATTTAGCGACTTCCTCAAACCACTCGTAGAACCGCTAATTGTGCCTTTATACACTGAAGACCTCCGCTAAACATAAAATCAAGTGGTCTCTCTGTGACCTCCGATTACTTCAGAATGAAGTTGACTACAATATAAAGTTGTCTTAGAAATAAGCAAAGGGTAAAAAGATACTTTATCGAAAGATAAATACGGTTGGCTACATAGGCCTATATACACTGCTCAAAAAAATAAAGGGAACACTAAAATAACACATCCCAGATCTGAATGAATGAAATATTCTTATTAAATACTTTTTTCTTTACATAGTTGAATGTGCTGACAACAAAATCACACAAAAATTATCAATGGAAATCAAATTTATCAACCCATGGAGGTCTGGATTTGGAGTCACACTCAAAATTAAAGTGGAAAACCACACTACAGGCTGATTCAACTTTGATGTAATGTCCTTAAAACAAGTCAAATTGAGGTGCAGTAGTGTGTGTGGCCTCCACGTGCCTGTATGACCTCCCTGCAACGCCTGGGCATGCTCCTGATGAGGTGGCGGATGGTCTCCTGAGGGATCTCCTCCCAAACCTGGACTAAAGCATCCGCCAACTCCTGGACAGTCTGTGGTGCAACGTGGCGTTGGTGGATGGAGCGAGACATGATGTCCCAGATGTGCTCAATTGGATTCAGGTCTGGGGAACGGGCGGGCCAGTCCATAGCATCAATGCCTTCCTCTTGCAGGAACTGCTGACACACTCCAGCCACATGAGGTCTAACATTGTCTTGCATTAGGAGGAACCCAGGGCCAACCGCACCAGCATATGGTCTCACAAGGGGTCTGAGGATCTCATCGCGGTACCTAATGGCAGTCAGGCTACCTCTGGCGAGCACATGGAGGGCTGTGCGGCCCCCCAAAGAAATGCCACCCACACCATGACTGGCCCACCGCAAAACCGGTCATGCTGGAGGATGTTGCAGGCAGCAGAACGTTCTCCACGGCGTCTCCAGACTGTCACGTCTGTCACATGTGCTCAGTGTGAACCTCCTTTCATCTGTGAAGAGCACAGGGCGCCAGTGGCGAATTTGCCAATCTTGGTGTTCTCTGGCAAATGAAAAACGTCCTGCACGGTGTTGGGCTGTAAGCACAACCCCCACCTGTGGACGTCGGGCCCTCATACCACCCTCATGGAGTCTGTTTCTGACCGTTTGAGCAGACACATGCACATTTGTGGCCTGCTGGAGGTCATTTTGCAGGGCTCTGGCAGTGCTCCTCCTGCTCCTCCTTGCACAAAGGCAGAGGTAGCGGTCCTGCTGCTGGGTTGTTGCCCTCCTACGGCCTCCTACGGTCTCCTGATGTACTGGCCTGTCTCCTGGTAGCGCCTCTATGCTCTGGACACTACGCTGACAGACACAGAAAACCATCTCGCATTGATGTGCCATCCTGGATGAGCTGCACTACCTGAGCCACTTGTGTGGGTTGTAAACTCCATCTCATGCTACCACTAGAGTGAAAGCACCGCCAGCATTCAAAAGTGACCAAAACATCAGCCAGGAAGCATAGGAACTGAGAAGTGGTCTGTGGTCCCTACCTGTAGAAACCCTCCTTTATTGGGGGTGTCTTGCTAATTGCATATCATTTCCACCTGTTGTCTATTCCATTTGCACAACAGCATGTGAAATTTATTGTCAATCAGTGTTGCTTCCTAAGTGGACAGTTTGATTTCACGGAAGTGTGATTGACTTGGAGTTACATTGTGTTGTTTAAGTGTTCCCTTTAATTTTTTGAGCAGTGTATTTAAATCATATTGGAATCATTTTCATGTTCAATCAATTAGTTATATTTTGCTCATTGTAGGCCACTGTCTAATTTCATGATGTGTAGGTCTAACAACATGTGTCCTAAGCATTAGAATAAACCGACTCAATATTTGCAGCAATGGGTGATCATGTATTTCTAGGAGCTGATCCTTCCTCGGTATCTAAGCTTAAGGCTTAGATTTGAATGGAGAACGCTCATCCGAGAGCAAGGCTGCCTTTCTTTCGATCCGATCAGCATTGACACATGTTCTAACTACTGCACGTGTTGGGAAACGCGTGTGTTCTCTGGTTGTTATAGAAACTATGTATCGTTAAAACATCCGTAAGTTTAAGTTCCATCGCTATCGGGAGATCGCCTCCTGGCTATTACGTTTATGTAAAACATGTGGTTTCTCCTTTTAAAGAGGGGAAGGGGGTTAAAATCAACAGCTGCTTTTCATTAGGCACGTACCAGTTCCTGTAAGAGACTGAAAGTACTGAATTAGTTGGCTGAGTGAGCATTCGGAAAGGAGTCCCACCCGAAAATCCGGGAGAGTTCCCCCAGACCCCCATCCAGTTGTTTAGTTGTTGACGTCCACTTCCCACTAAGGGTACCTACACCAGTGTCTTTTGGACGTCTTTTTTTGGTCCTGTTAGAATCAGCCATTTTTATTTTTTAATTTATACATTTAGTTATTTATACATTTTAACCCCATTTTTTTTCTCCCCAATCCCATTGCGATCCAATTACGATCGTCTCGTCGCTGTAACTCCCCAACAAACGCATGAGAGGCCAAGGTCGAGTCATGCGTCCTCCGAAACATTGTTGATTTGCACATTTTTTTAATCAACATTGGTGTCATATTGGCTTACATATGATGGTAGGGAGATTTTAATTTACCACTGAGTTTCAAACAATGCACACTATAGTCCGACCGGCGCAGATAAAATATTTTGGCTTTTTCTATGCGGACAATTTTTCCTTTCGATTAGTGGTACGAAGACTACAGATACAGATACAAGGCTGGATTCATTAGATTTCTTAATGGATTGTGGGACTGAACTGAATAGAACATTTACTTTAATTGGAGGAAAAGGACATTGAAGATAAGGACTATGGTGGACTGTAAACTATGTTCAGGACTGTTACTGCCACCATGGACTGTAAACTAGGTTCAGGACTGTTGATGGCACATCGGTCAGAATGCAAAAGAGGATCTGGAGCAGGAATCCAGGTTTAAGGGGAGTTATTACACACAGACACACACAGCCATTGGGCGGCAGCGGAGTTGGGAGACGAGGGAACAGCCATTGGACGGCAGCTGAGTTGGGAGACGAGGGAACAGCCATTGGGCGGCAGCGGAGTTGGGAGACGAGGGAACAGCCATAGGGGGGCAGCGGAGTTGGGAGACGAGGGAACAGCCATTGGGGGGCAGTGGAGTTGGGAGACGAGGGAACAGCCATTGGGGGGCAGCGGAGTTGGGAGACGAGGGAACAGCCATTGGGGGGCAGCGGAGTTGGGAGACGAGGGAACAGCCATTGGGGGGCAGCGGAGTTGGGAGACGAGGGAACAGCCATTGGGCGGCAGCGGAGTTTTGAGACGAGGGAACAGCCATTGGGCGGCAGCGGAGTTGGGAGACGAGGTCAAGACACCTTGATCAACTGAATCAGGAGCATAATATAATACATTAGGCTAATGCAGTTGAAGGCATGATTCAAACTGTTGTAGTGGTGTGCTCATGTAAAGCATTAAGCCATGTGGTCACCTAGATGATAATTTCAGCACCGTTTGGATTGCATCATCACGCTGTTTATTGGTAGTTTTCATACAGGCTGTTTAATAACACAGCAGCCCAGCCCAGGCTGTTATAATCACACAGCAGCCCAGGCTGTTATAATCACACAGCAGCCCAGGCTGTTATAATCACACAGCAGCCCAGGCTGTTATAATCACACAGCAGCCCAGGCTGTTGTAATCACACAGCAGCCCAGGCTGTTATAATCACACAGCAGCCCAGGCTGTTGTAATCACACAGCAGCCCAGGCTGTTATAATCACACAGCAGCCCAGGCTGTTATAATCACACAGCAGCCCAGGCTGTTATAATCACACAGCTGCCCAGGCTGTTGTAATCACACAGCAGCCCAGGCTGTTATAATCACACAGCAGCCCAGCCTGATATAATCACACAGCAGCCCAGGCTGTTATAATCACACAGCAGCCCAGCCCAGCCTGTTATAATAACACAGCAGCCCAGCCTGTTATAATAACACAGCAGCCCAGCCCAGCCTGTTATAACCACACAGCAGTCCAGGCTGTTATAACCACACAGCAGCCCAGCCCAGCCTGTTATAATCACACAGCAGCCCAGGCTGTTATAATCACACAGCAGCCCAGGCTGTTATAATCACACAGCAGCCCAGCCCAGCCTGTTATAATAACACAGCAGCCCAGCCTGTTATAATCACACAGCAGCCCAGCCCAGCCTGTTATAATCACACAGCAGCCCAGGCTGTTATAATCACACAGCAGCCCAGGCTGTTATAATCACACAGCAGCCCAGCCTGTTATAATCACACAGCAGCCCAGCCTGTTATAATCACACAGCAGCCCAGGCTGTTATAATAATAGGCTACATTGCTATTGATTATTATGTCTTATGCCATTCGAAAAACAAAATGAAACCATAATTTGACGTCTGGACTGACAGAGAACGGCTCCTCAATTTCAGGATGAGAAGAGCCACCTTCCTACACCTGTGTGGTGTTCCCTTGGCCCAATCTGACTCACCAGAACTGCAGACAGACAGTCCCTGTAGAGCTACAAGTGGCTGGAATCCCCTTTCACTTACCTAACCTAAACTAAAAACTAAACCTAACCTAAAAACTAAACCTAACCTAAAAACTAATCCTAACCTAACCTAAAAACTAAACCTAACCTAAAAACTAATCCTAACCTAACCTAAAAACTAATCCTAACCTAAAAACTAATCCTAACCTAAAAACTAATCCTAACCTAAAAACTAAACCTGTCCTAAACTAAAAACTAATCCTAACCTAAAAACTAATCCTAACCTAAAAACTAATCCTAACCTAACCTAAAAACTAATCCTAACCTAAAAACTAATCCTAACCTAACCTAAAAACTAATCCTAACCTAAAAACTAATCCTAACCTAAACTAAAAACTAAACTAACCTAAACTAAAAACTAAACTAAACATGAATATGTTCTCTAGCTGCTCTTGTCATAGTTTACCTCGTTTACCCCCATCATGTAAAAGCATAAACAGGTTTTTATTTTTTTTTTGCAAATGTATGAATTTTAAAAGATATGAAATATGTAAATGTGACACTGTACATAAGTATTCAGACCCTTTACTCAGTACTTTGTTGAAGAACCTTTGGTAGCGATTACAGCCTCCAGTCTTCTTTGGTATGACGCTACAAACACGGCACACCTGTATTTGGGGAGTTTCTACGATTCTTCTCTACATATCTTCTCAAGCTCTGTCAGGTTGGATGGGGAGCATCACTGCACAGCTATTTTCAGGTCTCTCCAGAGATGTTAGATCGGGTTCAATTCAAGGCTCTGGCTGGGCCACTCAAGAACATTCAGAGACGTGTCCCGAAGCCACTCCTGTGTTGTCCTAGCTGTGTGCTTAGTGCCGTTGTCCTGTTGGAAGGTGAACCTTCTCCCCAGTCTGAGGTCCTGAGCGCTCTGGAGCAGGTTTTCATCAAGGATCTCTCTGTACTTTGCTCCGTTCATCTTTCCCTCAAGCCTGACTAGTCTCCCAGTCCCAGTCCCTGAAAAACATCCCCACAGCATGATGCTGCCACCACCATGTTTCACTGTAGGGATGATGTCAGGTTTCCTCCAGATGTGACACTTGGCATTCAGGCTAAAGCGTTCAATCTTGGTTTCATCAGACCAGATAGATTTCTCATGGTCTGAGAGTCTTTAGGTGCCTTTTGGCCAGCTCCAAGCGGGCTGTCATGTGCCTTTTACTGAGGAGTGGCTTCCGTCTGGCCAATCTACCATAAAGGCCTGATTGGTGAAGTGCTGCAGAAATGGTTGTCCTTCTGGAAGGTTCTCCCATCTCTACAGGGGAACTCTGGAGCTCTGTCAGAGTGACCATCGGGTTCTTGGTCACCTCCCACGGCCTTTCTTCCCCCGATTGCTCAGTTTGGCCGGGTGGCCAGCTCTAGGAAGAGTCTTGGGGGTTCCAAACTTCTTCCATTTAAGAATGATGGAGGCCACTGTGGTCTTGGGGACCTTCAATGCTGCAGACATGTTTTGGTACCCTTCCCCAGATCTGTGCCTCAACACAATCCTGTCTCGGAGCTCTACAGACAATTACTTCGTACTCATGGCTTAGTTTTTGCTCTGACATGCACTGTCCAACTGTGGGAGCTTATATAGACAGGCGTGTGCCTTTCCAAATCATGTCCAATCAATTGAATTTACCACAGGTGGACTCCAATCAAGTTGTAGAAACATCTCAAAGTTGAACAATGGAAACATGTTGCACCTGAGCTCAATTTCAAGTCTCATAGCAAAAGGTTGGAATACTTATATAAATAAGGTTTTTCTGTTTTTTATTTTCTAAAAACCTGTTTTTACTTTGTTTTAATGGGGTATTGTTTGTAGATAGCTGAGGATTTAAAAAAAGAATAAGACTAACTTAAAATGTTTTGGAAAAAGTCAATCAAAAGTCAGATAAAAAAAAATCTACAAAAATAATTCTGGCATATTCACACAGGACAGGAGAAATACTCCAGATATAACAAACTGACCTTAGCCCCTGACTCATAAACTACTGCAGCATAAATATTGGAGGCTGAGACAGGAGGGGTCGGGAGATACTGTGGCCCCATCCGACGATACCCGAGGACAGGGCCAACCAGGCAGGATATAACCCACCCACTTTGCCAAAGCACAGCCCCCACACCACTAGAGGGATATCTTCAAACCACCAACGTACTACCCTGAGACAAGGCCGAGTATAGACCCCACACCACTAGAGGGATATCAACAGACCCCTAACTTACTACCCTGAGACAAGGCCGAGTATAGACCCCACACCACTAGAGGGATATCAACAGACCCCTAACTTACTACCCTGAGACAAGGCCGAGTATAGACCCCACACCACTAGAGGGATATCAACAGACCCCTAACTTACTACCCTGAGACAAGGCCGAGTATAGACCCCACACCACTAGAGGGATATCAACAGACCCCTAACTTACTACCCTGAGACAAGGCCGAGTATAGACCCCACACCACTAGAGGGATATCAACAGACCCCTAACTTACTACCCTGAGACAAGGCCGAGTATAGACCCCACACCACTAGAGGGATATCAACAGACCCCTAACTTACTACCCTGAGACAAGGCCGAGTATAGACCCCACACCACTAGAGGGATATCAACAGACCCCTAACTTACTACCCTGAGACAAGGCCGAGTATAGACCCCACACCACTAGAGGGATATCAACAGACCCCTAACTTACTACCCTGAGACAAGGCCGAGTATAGACCCCACACCACTAGAGGGATATCAACAGACCCCTAACTTACTACCCTGAGACAAGGCCGAGTATAGACCCCACACCACTAGAGGGATATCAACAGACCCCTAACTTACTACCCTGAGACAAGGCCGAGTATAGACCCCACACCACTAGAGGGATATCAACAGACCCCTAACTTACTACCCTGAGACAAGGCCGAGTATAGACCCCACACCACTAGAGGGATATCAACAGACCCCTAACTTACTACCCTGAGACAAGGCCGAGTATAGACCCCACACCACTAGAGGGATATCAACAGACCCCTAACTTACTACCCTGAGACAAGGCCGAGTATAGACCCCACACCACTAGAGGGATATCAACAGACCCCTAACTTACTACCCTGAGACAAGGCCGAGTATAGACCCCACACCACTAGAGGGATATCAACAGACCCCTAACTTACTACCCTGAGACAAGGCCGAGTATAGACCCCACACCACTAGAGGGATATCAACAGACCCCTAACTTACTACCCTGAGACAAGGCCGAGTATAGACCCCACACCACTAGAGGGATATCAACAGACCCCTAACTTACTACCCTGAGACAAGGCCGAGTATAGCCCACAAAGATCTCCCCCACAGCACAAACCCCCAGGTGCATGTAGATCGTATGAAGAAGGAAGAGTCTTTTTTTTGATACATTTCAATGCCTTCCCTTGTACTGTTATTTTCAAGCACGCTTGTTGATCTGTTGTTTAATATCTCTTTGTATTGAACTCATCAGAATTGTGTCCTTCAAACACAGCCGTTTTGCTTTTGGTCAAGTGACAGTTTTAGTTCCTTAGTTATCCAGGGTTTTTGCATTAGGAAAACGTTTAGTCTTTACAGTTTAGTTCCTCCATGTTTTCCTTTGTCACAGAATGTAACGGCTTTCTTCCATCGAAGGAGAGGAGGACCAAAACGCAGCGTAGTTCATGGTCAACATGTTTAATAAAAGACGATAACGTGAACAACTACACAAATACAACATAACAAACGTGGAAAAACCCAAAACAGTCCTATCTGGTGCAGAGAACACAAAGACAGGAAACAACCACCCACAAAATACCCAAAGAACATGGCTGCCTAAATATGGTTCCCGATCAGAGACAACGACAGACAGCTGCCTCTAATTGAGAACCAATCTAGGCAACTATAGACATACAAAACTACCTAGAAAGGAACAAGCCCCATAAACATACAAAACCCCTAGACCAGACAAAACACATAAATCCCCCATGTCACACCCTGACATAACCAAGATAATAAAGAAAACAAAGATAACTAAGGCGTGACACAGAATTCCTCCCTTGTCACACCCTGACATAACCAAAATAATAAAGAAAACAAAGATAACAAAAAAACTAAGATAACAGAATTCCTCCTATGTGGTCAAAAGCAGCCTTCCATTTGTTCCCTCACCAACTTTTATATAAGGTTTCTCAGATTTAAAAAAAATATTGTACGTAGCTTACTTCTGGGTAGCACTGTTCATATACTCTATATTACACAACCACCCACTTAAAAAGATGAGAGAGGCCTGTAATTTTCATCATAGGTACACTTCAACTGCGACAGACAAAATGAGAAAAAAAATCCAGAAATCACATTGTAGGATTTTTAATGAATTTGTTTGCAAATTATGTTGGAAAATAAGTATTTGGTCACCTACAAACAAGTGGGAGAACTTGCACAATTGGTGGCTGACTAAATACTTTTTTTTGCCCCACTGTATATATATATATATTTTTTTCATATAACTAGACAAGTCAGTTAACAGCAAATTCTTATTTACAATGACGGCCTACACCGGCCAAACCCAGACGACGCTGGGCCAATTGTGCGTCGCTCTGTGGGACTCCCAATCACGGCCGGTTGTGATACAGCCTGGATAGCTTTGTAGCCATGCATTATACTAGGTGAGAGCAAAATTAATTTATAATCTGAGTCCCCAAGAGGTGCTTTATAGCCATGCGATATACCTCCATTAGAGATATCTAGTTTTTTTTATAATATCGAGTGTGGCAGGTTACATATTGTTCATCATTTGGGAGTCGTTTCACCAGGTAAAAACACAGAGGACTCTAGTTTTGGTGTCTTTTGGCGCAACAATCTCCCGATGTGATTATGGATTATGGATTATGGATTATGTCAGCAGCATTGTTGTAGTTGGCTTTATAGTTGGCTTTATATATACCAGTGTCATGATGTTGGCCTGGGGGTAGGTTTATGACAATCAGAAATACCTCATCCCCTTTTTCCTCTCTCTACCCTACTGATGTGACTATTGAAAATCCCTTGGTTAACATAGAGATTCTGGGAACATCAGAAGGTGGGGGGAAATTAACCATATTCTGGTAATCCGACCAGTTGAACATATGGGTTGGTTACATTTACATGATTAGCTCAATCAGGTAATATTAATTACAGAGAAAGGATTTAATAAAATAGCATGTAATCCGGCATAGCCAAAGACACGACACCAGAGTCACAAATGTTTGTCCAAACTCCCTCGGCAGGTAGAAAATCTGAAGAGGTAAAGACACGACTTCCACACTGCAAAATGACAGTACAGTAAAATCCTTACACCATTATTAATATGTAAACGGCCTCCCTCTAGTGACTTTTTGGGGATTACGGGATCTCTGTCTCTTCTACTTGGGGTTCCCAAGCCTTCTATTTTCAGTTCATTGCTATCATGAATGTCTTTTAGCCAGGTTTTAGTGACACATAGCAGACAGCTCTCTCTGTATTCATTGAGGTATCTGACACCGACAGTGAGAGCACAGTGATGCGTTGACAGGGAACATGCACATGTACGTGCACAATTCCTCTACCCCCTTTTGTGGATTATAAATTGTACGGAGGTGTTCACTTGCATGTTTAGAAACATCGGACTTAACCTTCTAGCAACCGGAATATGCTTTTTCCTTATCAAATGCGCACCTGCCGGCTCCCCTCTCTCCACTGGGATTCCCTGCCTCTGACCCTATTACGGGGGCTGTGTCTGTCCGTCTGTCCGCCTGTCTGTACCTGAGCCCTAGGACCAGTTCTCAGAACTACCTGGCTTGATGACTACTGGCTGACCTGGTCCCCAGTCCACCTGGTCGTGCTGCTGATCCAATTTCTGCTGTTTTGCCTGTGGCTGTGGAACTCTGACATGAGTTCCACAGCTTCTAGGCCGTCTCCTCTTCTCTCTATACACCAAGTCACTCAGCTCCGTCATATCCTCTCATGGTCTCTTCTAACATTGTTATGAGGATGACACTCAACTACTCTTCTCCTTCCCCCCTTCTGACACCCAGATGGCGACAAGCATCTCTGGCAGATATCTCAGCTTGGATGTCGGCCCTCCACCTCAAGCTCAACCTCGACAAGATAGAGCTGTTCTTCGTCCCAGGAAAGACATGCCCGCTCCATGACCTCTCCATCACGGTTTACAACTCCACAGTGTTTCCCTCCCAGAGTGCATAGAACCTTGGTGTGACACTGGACAACATCCTGTCGTTCTTTGCAAACATCAAAGCAGTGACCCGCTCCTGCAGGTTCATGCTCTACATCCGATGAGTACCACCCTACCTCACACAGGAAGTGGAACATCCGTAGAGTACGACCCTACCTCACACAGGAAGTGGAACATCCATAGAGTACAACCCTACCTCACACAGGAAGTGGAACATCCATAGAGTACGACCCTACCTCACACAGGAAGTGGCACATCCGTAGAGTACGACCCTACCTCACACAGGAAGTGAACATCCGTAGAGAACAACCCTACCTCACACAGGAAGTGGAACATCCGTAGAGTTCGACCCTACCTCACACAGGAAGTGGCACAGATCCTAATCCAGGCACTTGTCATCTCCTGTCTGGGCTACTGCAATTCAATGTTGATTGGGCTCCCTCCAATTGTGTCATCCAACCCCTGTGATTTATCCAGAACGTTCCGCCTGGTGTCTAACCTTTCCAAGTTCTCCCATGTGACCCTGCTCCTCAGCACACTCCACTGGCTTCTAATAAAAAGCTAGAATCCTCTACAAAACGATGGTGCTTATCTACGGAGCAGCAAGAGGACCTGCCCATCCCTACCTTCAGGCTCTGCTCAAACCCTACACCTCAAACCCAAGTAATTTGTTCTGCCACGACTGGTTTCTTGCCCCCCCCCCCCCCCCCCCCCCATCCCAGCTTTCTCTCAGCTCAGACCAAACTCTTCTCTGTCCTGACAACCCAATGGTATAACCCGCTTCCCCCTGAAGCTAGGACAGCAGAGTCCCTGCCCATCTTCCTGAAAACATCTGAAACCCTACCTCTTCAAAGAATATCTTAAATAATCCCACATTTAATATTTATGTTGGACCTAGATAGAGTTCCTTCCTGTCCAGGGGGTGCACTGTTCATCAAGCTGCCTCACGCTACAGAAACAGGAGATGGGCTCCTGTCCTTTGGGCTGTTCTGGTTTGGACAAGGCTTAGGTAGAGCAGACCCCGAGAAGGAGAATAATGCCCTGCTTTATATCACAATGGAAATCCTGATGTCAAACACAGTTACACAGTTTCTCCTTCACTTCTCTGTCTATTTTTCTGTCTCTCTTTTTCCTCCTTTGTCTAAGTGCCCGACGCTGCCGTCTGATTCTCTATCTATTCACTGGTGTACTCCCCTCCTCATAGATTTCAAGAGATATAACGTAAACAAGTGGACACTTCTGAGCGAACGGTAGAGAATCGGAACACAACACAGATTTTCCTGGCACCATTGTAACAGGTTGTAATCAAGCCCTGGTCTCCATGGGAACAGAAGAGGACTACCTCATCTTGTTTTGACACACACACACACACACACACACACACACACACACACACACACACACACACACACACACACACACACACACACACACACACACACACACACACTGCTGGTCCATCAACCTATTTAAATACCTCTGGCACCCACCTGTGGATCATCAGAGAACATGAATCATCAGACCGTTAACAACCTATTAATTGATACTTTATGTCGTGTCCTGTAATATTTAGTTTGAAGTGAGACACCTTCGGTCATCCATAAAGACTCTACATCATAGGACGCTGCACCTAATTTAAAGTCAGACCCCTTTGATCAGTCGTAACACAGACCTAAAGGCCTTAAATCATATGATGCTGTATTTACTATACAGACCTAAAGGCCTTAAATCAAATGATGCTGTATTTACTATACAGACATAAAGGCCTTAAATCATATGATGCTGTATTTACTATACAGACCTAAAGGCCTTAAATCAAATGATGCTGTATTTACTATCCAGACATAAAGGCCGTAAATCATATGATGCTGTATTTACTATACAGACGTAAAGGCCTTAAATCATATGATGCTGTATTTACTATACAGACCTAAAGACCTTAAATCATATGATGCTGTATTTACTATCCAGACATAAAGGCCTTAAATCATATGATGCTGTATTTACTATACAGACCTAAAGGCCTTAAATCATATGATGCTGTATTTACTATACAGACATAAAGGCCTTAAATCATATGATGCTGTATTTACTATACAGACCTAAAGGCCTTAAATCATATGATGCTGTATTTACTATACAGACATAAAGGCCTTAAATCATATGATGCTGTATTTACTATACAGACGTAAAGGCCTTAAATCATATGATGCTGTATTTACTATACAGACGTAAAGGCCTTAAATCATATGATGCTGTATTTACTATACAGACGTAAAGGCCTTACATCATATGATGCTGTATTTACTATACAGACGTAAAGGCCTTAAATCATATGATGCTGTATTTACTATACAGACCTAAAGGCCTTAAATCATATGATGCTGTATTTACTATACAGACCTAAAGGCCTTAAATCATATGATGCTGTATTTACTATACAGACATAAAGGCCGTAAATCATATGATGCTGTATTTACTATACAGACGTAAAGGCCTTAAATCATATGATGCTGTATTTACTATACAGACCTAAAGGCCTTAAATCATATGATGCTGTATTTACTATACAGACCTAAAGGCCTTAAATCATATGATGCTGTATTTACTATACAGACATAAAGGCCGTAAATCATATGATGCTGTATTTACTATACAGACGTAAAGGCCTTAAATCATATGATGCTGTATTTACTATACAGACGTAAAGGCCTTACATCATATGATGCTGTATTTACTATACAGACGTAAAGGCCTTAAATCATATGATGCTGTATTTACTATACAGACCTAAAGGCCTTAAATCATATGATGCTGTATTTACTATACAGACCTAAAGGCCTTAAATCATATGATGCTGTATTTACTATACAGACCTAAAGGCCTTAAATCATATGATGCTGTATTTACTATACAGACATAAAGGCCGTAAATCATATGATGCTGTATTTACTATACAGACGTAAAGGCCTTAAATCATATGATGCTGTATTTACTATACAGACGCAAAGGCCTTAAATCATATGATGCTGTATTTACTATACAGACCTAAAGGCCTTAAATCACATGATGCTGTATTTACTATGCAGACATAAAGGCCGTAAATCATATGATGCTGTATTTACTATACAGACATAAAGGCCGTAAATCATATGATGCTGTATTTACTATACAGACATAAAGGCCTTAAATCATATGATGCTGTATTTACTATACAGACATAAAGGCCTTAAATCATATGATGCTGTATTTACTATACAGACGTAAAGGCCTTAAATCATATGATGCTGTATTTACTATACAGACGTAAAGGCCTTAAATCATATGATGCTGTATTTACTATACAGACCTAAAGGCCTTAAATCATATGATGCTGTATTTACTATACAGACATAAAGGCCGTAAATCATATGATGCTGTATTTACTATACAGACATAAAGGCCTTAAATCATATGATGCTGTATTTACTATACAGACATAAAGGCCTTAAATCATATGATGCTGTATTTACTATACAGACGTAAAGGCCTTAAATCATATGATGCTGTATTTACTATACAGACGTAAAGGCCTTAAATCATATGATGCTGTATTTACTATACAGACCTAAAGGCCTTAAATCATATGATGCTGTATTTACTATACAGACATAAAGGCCTTAAATCATATGATGCTGTATTTACTATACAGACCTAAAGGCCTTAAATCATATGATGCTGTATTTACTATACAGACATAAAGGCCGTAAATCATGTGATGCTGTATTTACTATACAGACATAAAGGCCGTAAATCATATGATGCTGTATTTACTATACAGACATAAAGGCCTTAAATCATATGATGCTGTATTTACTATACAGATGTAACGGATGTGAAACGGCTAGCTTAGTTAGCGGTGCGCGCTAAATAACGTTTCAATTGGTGACGTCACTTGCTCTGAGACCTTGAAGTAGTAGTTCCCCTTGCTCTGCAAGGGCCGCGGTTTTTGTGGAGCGATGGGTAACGATGCTTCGAGGGTGACTGTTGTTGATGTGTGCAGGGTCCCTGGTTCGCGCCTGGGTATGGGCAAGGGGACGGTCTAAAATTATACTGTTACAGAGACAAAGGCCTTAAATCATATGATGCTGTATTTACTAACCTGATGTAACCTGATGTCTCTAGAGTAACCTGATGTAACCTGATGCCTCTAGTGTAACCTGATGTAACCTGATGCCTCTAGTGCAACCTGATGTAACCTGATGTCTCTAGAGTAACCTGATGTCTCTAGAGTAACCTGATGTAACCTGATGTCTCTAGTGTAACCTGATGTCTCTAGTGTAACCTGATGTAACCTGATGTCTCTAGTGTAACCTGATGTAACCTGATGTCTCTAGTGTAACCTGATGTAACCTGATGTCTCTAGAGTAACCTGATGTAACCTGATGTCTCTAGTGTAACCTGATGTCTCTAGAGTAACCTGATGTAACCTGATGTCTCAAGTGTAACCTGATGTCTCTAGAGTAACCTGATGTAACCTGATGTCTCTAGTGTAACCTGATGCCTCTAGTGTAACCTGATGTCTCTAGTGTAACCTGATGTCTCTAGTGTAACCTGATGTCTCTAGAGTAACCTGATGTCTCTAGTGTAACCTGATGTCTCTAGTGTAACCTGATGTCTCTAGTGTAACCTGATGTCTCTAGTGTAACCTGATGTCTCTAGTGTAACCTGATTAGGGGAGGGTTTGGCCCTGTGTCGTCCGGGTTAGGGGAGGGTTTGGCCCAGCGTTGTCCGGGTTAGGGGAGGGTTTGGCCCAGCGTCGTCCGGGTTAGGGGAGGGTTTGGCCCAGTGTCGTCCGGGTTAGGGGGAGGGTTTGGCCCAGCGTCGTCCGGGTTAGGCGAGGGTTTGGCCCAGTGTTGCCCGGGTTAGGGGAGGGTTTGGCCCAGTGTTGTCCGGCCCAGCGTCGTTCGGGTTAGGGGGGAGGGTTTGGCCCAGCATCGCCCCGGTTAGGGGAGTGTTTGGCCCAGCGTCGTCCGGGTTAGGCGAGGGTTTGGCCCAGTGTCGCCCGGGTTAGGGGGAGGGTTTGGCCGGCAGGGATGTCCTTGTCTCATCGCGCTCTAGCGACTCCTGTGGCGGGCTGGGTACATGCACGCTGACAAGGTCGCCAGGTGTACGGTGTTTCCTCTGACACATTGGTGCGGCTGGCTTCAAGGTTAAGCAGGCAGCGTGTCAAGGAGCAGCGCGGATTGGCTGGGTTGTGTTTAAGAGGAGCGGCTCTCGACCTTCGCCTCTCCTGAGTCTGTACGGGAGTTGCAGCGATGGGACAAGACTGTAACTCCCAATTGGATATGACAACATTTTGTTCCCCTGTCAATGAGACAGATGGGGATGTTGTTCCCTTGTCATTGAGACAGATGGGGATGTTGTTCCGCTGTCAATGAGAAAGATGGGGATGTTGTTCCCCTGTCAATGAGACAGATGGGGATGTTGTCATGTAATTCCAACATTTACTGTCAATATAGCGTTCAAAACATTTTCCTGATTGCATTTTGTCCTGGTAGAGACCAGGATCACACCATAGAGATCAGGATCACACCATAGAGACCAGGATCACACCATAGAGATGAGGATCACACCATAGAGACCAGGATCACACCATAGAGACCAGGATCACACCATAGAGACCAGGATCACACCATAGAGACCAGGATCACACAATAGAGACCAGGATCACACCATAGAGACCAGGATCACACAATAGAGACCAGGATCACACCATGGAGACCAGGATCACACCATAGAGACCAGGATCACACCAAAGAGACCAGGATCACACAATAGAGACCAGGATCACACCATAGAGACAAGGATCACACCATAGAGATCGGGATCACACCATAGAGACCAGGATCACACAATAGAGACCAGGATCACACAATAGAGACCAGGAACACGCCATAGAGATCAGGATCACACAATAGAGACCAGGAACACACCATAGAGATCAGGATCATACCATAGAGACCAGGATCACACAATAGAGACCAGGAGCACACCATAGAGATCAGGATCAATACAACTAACACAGGATCACACCACAGAGACTAGGTTCACAGGATAGAGACCAGGATCACATCATAGAGACCAGGATCACAAAATAGAGACCAGGAACACACCATAGAGATCAGGATCAATACAACTAACACAGGATCACACCATAGAGACCAGGTTCACAGCATAGAGACCAGGATCACACCATAGAGACCAGGATCACACCATAGAGACCAGGATCACACCATAGAGACCAGGATCATACCATAGAGACCAGCATCACACCATAGAGACCAGGATCACACCATAGAGACCAGGATCACACCATAAAGACCAGGATCACGCCATAGAGATCAGGATCAATACAACTAACACAGGATCACACCTTAGAGACCAGGATCACAGCATTGAGACCAGGATCACACCATAGAGACCAGGATACCACCATAGAGAGCAGGATCACAGCATAGAGACCAGGATCACAGCATAGAGACCAGGATCACAGCAAATAGACCAGGATAACACCATAGAGACCAGGATAACACCATAGAGACCAGGATCACACTATAGAGACCAGGATCACACCATAGAGACCAGGATCACATCATAGACACCGGGATCACACCATAGAGACCAGGATCATACCATAGAGACCAGGATCACACCATAGAGACCAGGATCACACCATAGATATCAGGATCACACCATAGAGACCAGGATCACACAATAGAGACCAGGATCACACCATAGAGACTAGGATCATATCAAAGAGACCAGGATCACACCATAGAGACCAGGATCACACCATAGAGACCAGGATCAATACAACTAACACAGAATCACACCATAGAGACCAGGATCACACCATAGAGACCAGGATCACACTATAGAGACCAGGATCACACCATAGAGACCAGGATCATACCATAGAGACCAGGATCATACCATAGAGACCAGGATCACACAATAGAGACCAGGATCATACCATAGAGACCGGGATCACACCATAGAGACCAGGATCATACCATAGAGACCAGGATCATACCATAGAGACCAGGATAATACCATAGAGACCAGGATCACACCATAGAGACCAGGATCACACCATAGAGACCAGGATCAATACAACTAACACAGAATCACACCATAGAGACCAGGATCACACCATAGAGACCAGGATCACACTATAGAGACCAGGATCACACCATAGAGACCAGGATCATACCATAGAGACCAGGATCATACCATAGAGACCAGGATCACACCATAGAGACAAGGATCACACCATAGAGATCGGGATCACACCATAGAGACCAGGATCACACAATAGAGACCAGGATCACACAATAGAGACCAGGAACACGCCATAGAGATCAGGATCACACAATAGAGACCAGGAACACACCATAGAGATCAGGATCATACCATAGAGACCAGGATCACACAATAGAGACCAGGAGCACACCATAGAGATCAGGATCAATACAACTAACACAGGATCACACCACAGAGACTAGGTTCACAGGATAGAGACCAGGATCACATCATAGAGACCAGGATCACAAAATAGAGACCAGGAACACACCATAGAGATCAGGATCAATACAACTAACACAGGATCACACCATAGAGACCAGGTTCACAGCATAGAGACCAGGATCACACCATAGAGACCAGGATCACACCATAGAGACCAGGATCACACCATAGAGACCAGGATCATACCATAGAGACCAGCATCACACCATAGAGACCAGGATCACACCATAGAGACCAGGATCACACCATAAAGACCAGGATCACGCCATAGAGATCAGGATCAATACAACTAACACAGGATCACACCTTAGAGACCAGGATCACAGCATTGAGACCAGGATCACACCATAGAGACCAGGATACCACCATAGAGAGCAGGATCACAGCATAGAGACCAGGATCACAGCATAGAGACCAGGATCACAGCATAGAGACCAGGATAACACCATAGAGACCAGGATAACACCATAGAGACCAGGATCACACTATAGAGACCAGGATCACACCATAGAGACCAGGATCACATCATAGACACCGGGATCACACCATAGAGACCAGGATCATACCATAGAGACCAGGATCACACCATAGAGACCAGGATCACACCATAGATATCAGGATCACACCATAGAGACCAGGATCACACAATAGAGACCAGGATCACACCATAGAGACTAGGATCATATCAAAGAGACCAGGATCACACCATAGAGACCAGGATCACACCATAGAGACCAGGATCACACTATAGAGACCAGGATCACACCATAGAGACCAGGATCATACCATAGAGACCAGGATCATACCATAGAGACCAGGATCACACAATAGAGACCAGGATCATACCATAGAGACCAGGATCACACCATAGAGACCAGGATCATACCATAGAGACCAGGATCATACCATAGAGACCAGGATCACACCATAGAGACCAGGATCATACCATAGAGACCAGGATCATACCATAGAGACCAGCATCAATACAACTAACACAGAATCACACCATAGAGACCAGGATCACACCATAGAGACCAGGATCACACTATAGAGACCAAGATCACACCATAGAGACCAGGATCATACCATAGAGACCAGGATCATACCATAGAGACCAGGATCACACCATAGAGACCAGGATCATACCATAGAGACCAGGATCACACCATAGAGACCAGGATCACACCATAGAGACCAGGATCAATACAACTAACACAGAATCACACCATAGAGACCAGGATCACACCATAGAGACCAGGATCACACTATAGAGACCAGGATCACACCATAGAGACCAGGATCATACCATAGAGACCAGGATCATACCATAGAGACCAGGATCACACCATAGAGACCAGGATCATACCATAGAGACCAGGATCACACCATAGAGACCAGGATCACACCATAGAGACCAGGATCACACAATAGAGACCAGGATCACACCATAGAGACTAGGATCATATCAAAGAGATCAGGATCACACCATAGAGACCAGGATCACACCATAGAGACCAGGATCAATACAACTAACACAGAATCACACCATAGAGACCAGGATCACACCATAGAGACCAGGATCACACTATAGAGACCAGGATCACACCATAGAGACCAGGATCACACCATAGAGATCAGGATGAATACAACTAACACAGGATCACACCATAGAGAGCAGGATCACAGCATAGAGACCAGGATCACAGCATAGAGACCAGGATCACAGCATAGAGACCAGGATAACACCATAGAGACCAAGATAACACCATAGAGACCAGGATCACACTATAGAGACCAGGATCACACCATAGAGACCAGGATCACACCATAGACACCAGGATCACAGCATAGAGACCAGGATCATACCATAGAGACCAGGATCACACCATAGAGACCAAGATCACACCATAGATATCAGGATCACACCATAGAGACCAGGATCACACAATAGAGACCAGGATCACACCATAGAGACTAGGATCATATCAAAGAGATCAGGATCACACCATAGAGACCAGGATCACACCATAGAGACCAGGATCAATACAACTAACACAGAATCACACCATAGAGACCAGGATCACACCATAGAGACCAGGATCACACTATAGAGACCAGGATCACACCATAGAGACCAGGATCATACCATAGAGACCAGGATCATACCATAGAGACCAGGATCACACCATAGAGACCAGGATCATACCATAGAGACCAGGATCACACCATAGAGACCAGGATCATACCATAGAGACCATGATCATACCATAGAGACCAGGATCATACCATAGAGACCAGGATCACACCATAGAGACCAGGATCACACCATAGAGACCAGGATCACACCATAGAGACCAGGATCAATACAACTAACACAGAATCACACCATAGAGACCAGGATCACACCATAGAGACCAGGATCACACTATAGAGACCAGGATCACACCATAGAGACCAGGATCATACCATAGAGACCATGATCATACCATAGAGACCAGGATCACACCATAGAGACCAGGATCATACCATAGAGACCAGGATCACACCATAGAGACCAGGATCACACCATAGAGACCAGGATCAATACAACTAACACAGAATCACACCATAGAGACCAGGATCACACCATAGAGACCAGGATCACACTATAGAGACCAGGATCACACCATAGAGACCAGGATCATACCATAGAGACCAGGATCATACCATAGAGACCAGGATCACACCATAGAGACCAGGATCATACCATAGAGACCAGGATCACACCATAGAGACCAGGATCACACCATAGAGACCAGGATCAATACAACTAACACAGAATCACACCATAGAGACCAGGATCACACCATAGAGACCAGGATCACACTATAGAGACCAGGATCACACCATAGAGACCAGGATCATACCATAGAGACCAGGATCATACCATAGAGACCAGGATCACACCATAGAGACCAGGATCATACCATAGAGACCAGGATCACACCATAGAGACCAGGATCACACCATAGAGACCAGGATCACACCATAGAGACCAGGATCACACCATAGAGACCAGGATCACACAATAGAGACCAGGATCATACCATGAGATCAGGATCACACCATAAAGACCAGGATCACACCATAGTGACCAGGATCACACCATAGAGACCAGGATCACACCATAGAGATCAGGATGAATACAACTAACACAGGATCACACCATAGAGAGCAGGATCACACCATAGAGACCAGGATCACACCATAGAGACCAGGATGACACCATAGAGACCAGGATCCCACCACATAGACCAGGATCACACCATAGAGACCAGGATCACACCACAGAGACCATGATCACACCATAGAGACCAGGATCACACCACAGAGACCAGGATCACACCATAGAGACCAGGATCACACCATAGAGACCAGGATCACATTTAAACATCTCTGTACAACCATTTACCTCAAAAACCTGTCTGTCACAATTCACTGTTGAAACTCTGTTCTATAGACAGACAGGCATACAGGAAAACACCCTGGCTACTTAACAGTCACTGCTATGCTGGTCATCATGTAGTTTATATACCATGTACTGTCTGTGGGACCTTCGATCCAACTTAGCGGTTTGCTACAAATGAGGATCTACTTTCACTTAATGACAGGCACACGCACGCACACACACACACACACACACACACACACACACACACACACACACACACACACACACACACACACACACACACACACACACACACAGAGTCGTGTATAACTAACCTAGTGGGGGAACACTCAAAATCCTGTTGTTTCCCTTGCGGAGACCAAGAAAATGTCCCCAGTTTGTCAAATTTGTCTTAGTTTACTATTCTTGTGGGTACTTCAGGTTAAACATGTATACACACACACACACACACACACACACACACACACACACACACACACACACACACACACACACACACACACACCGTGAGTGAACAGCACTGAAAACTTTGCATGTGCTCCTACCTCCGTCTATGCTTTCCGTCTGTCCCTCTCTTCCTCTCTCCTCCCCCCAGTGAGAGACAGATCCCAGTGAAAGGGGGAAATATAGTCCACCTATTGCTCTGCTCTGCTCCCTGTCAGAATTATCCCAAACTCCCAATCTGGCATCCTCTTTTAAAGCCTTAGACGCAGCTCCTGATCCATCCACTGTGTGTGTTGTCTGTCTCCCACTCTCTTTGGGAAAGAATTGTTCTGAAAGTTAAAGGAGTCTCAAAGCTTGTCCCACCCTCCCGTTAGGCTGCCTGCAGGTCCTAGTGCCTACCCACCTCTTTCTCCCCGCCCACCTGGAGAGCTCCACTGTTCCTCAGGTCTATTCAATGGCCCTGTAGAGCCAGAGTATTGCTGTTTGTCTTCTTTGCCTGGCAGTTCATTGATTAATTAATGGTCAGAATCAGTCCCTGATTAGAGGGGAAGGAGGAAAATCTCCTACGCTCTTCTCTTTCACTCACTAAGATTAAAACCTCTATCCTAGACTCTCCTCACTAAGGTTAAAACATCCCTCCTAGACTCTCCTCACTAAGATTAAAACCTCTATCCTAGACTCTCCTCACTAAGGTTAAAACGTCCCTCCTAGACTCTCCTCACTAAGATTAAAACATCTCTCCTAGACTCTCCTCACTAATATTAAAACATCTCTCCTAGACTCTCCTCACTAAGATTAAAACATATCTCCTAGACTCTCCTCACTAAGATTAAAACATCTCTCCTAGACTCTCCTCACTAAGATTAAAACATCTCTCCTAGACTCCTCACTAAGATTAAAACATCTATCCTAGACTCTCCTCACTAAGATTAAAACATCTCTCCTAGACTCTCCTCACTAAGATTAAAACATCTCTTCTAGACTCTCCTCACTAAGATTAAAACCTGCAGTCACCCCCTCTCATTCATTCTTCCCTTGTCCTCATTCTTTCACTCACTCACACCTTTCCCCTTCTTCCTCTCATCTATGTGACCGTACGAGATACAACAGTGTTACTGTAAGACCAGTCAGCGTGTAACATGTTCCTTCAGTAAAACTCAAAGTTCCCATTCATAAAGTAATAATGAAGACCGTGATCTTGAGTTTCATGTGTATGATTTCAGTTGGGATTACATAGAACGTAGTTAGTGATCGATCCGTAAAGGTCATCAGAAAGTAACACATACATTATCCTACACAGTTTACACACCGTTACAGGGTCATACTAACTACAGAGAGACCTGAGGCCTCATTTATACAAGTCTACGGAGCACAGTGAGGTCATACTAACTACACAGAGAGACCTGAGGCCTCATTTATATCAGTCTACGGAGCACAGTGAGGTCATACTAACTACACAGAGAGACCTGAGGCCTCATTTATATCAGTCTACGGAGCACAGTGAGGTCATACTAACTACACAGAGAGACCTGAGGCCTCATTTATACCAGTCTACGGAGCACAGTGAGGTCATACTAACTACAGAGAGACCTGGGGCCTCATTTATACCAGTCTACGGAGCACAGTGAGGTCATACTAACTACAGAGAGACCTGAGGCCTCATTTATACCAGTCTACGGAGCACAGTGAGGTCATACTAACTACACAGAGAGACCTGGGGCCTCATTTATAACAGTTTACGGAGCACAGTGAGGCCATACTAACTACAGAGAGACCTGAGGCCTCATTTATACCAGTCTACGGAGCACAGTGAGGTCATACTAACTACAGAGAGACCTGGGGCCTCATTTATACCAGTCTACGGAGCACAGTGAGGTCACACTGACTATAGAGAGGCCGGAAGCCTCATTTATACCAGTCTACGGAGCACAGTGAGGTCATACTAACTACACAGAGAGACCTGAGGCCTCATTTATATCAGTCTACGGAGCACAGTGAGGTCATACTAACTACACAGAGAGACCTGAGGCCTCATTTATACCAGTCTACGGAGCACAGTGAGGTCATACTAACAACAGAGAGACCTGGGGCCTCATTTATACCAGTCTACGGAGCACAGTGAGGTCATACTAACTACAGAGAGACCTGAGGCCTCATTTATACCAGTCTACGGAGCACAGTAAGGTCATACTAACTACACAGAGAGACCTGGGGCCTCATTTATACCAGTCTACGGAGCACAGTGAGGTCATACTAACTACAGAGAGACCTGGGGCCTCATTTATACCAGTCTACGGAGCACAGTGAGGTCACACTGACTATAGAGAGGCCAGAAGCCTCATTTATACCAGTCTACGGAGCACAGTGAGGTCATACTAACTACACAGAGAGACCTGAGGCCTCATTTATACCAGTCTACGGAGCACAGTGAGGTCATACTAACTACAGAGAGACCTGGGGCCTCATTTATACCAGTCTACGGAGCACAGTGTGGTCATACTAACTACAGAGAGACCTGGGGCCTCATTTATACCAGTCTACAGAGCACAGTGAGGTCATGCTAACTATAGAGAGACCTGAGGCCTCATTTATACCAGTCTACGGAGCACAGTGAGGTCATACGAACTACACAGAGAGACCTGAGGCCTCATTTATACCAGTCTACGGAGCACAGTGAGGTCATACTAACTACAGAGAGACCTGGGGCCTCATTTATACCAGTCTACGGAGCACAGTGAGGTCATACTAACTACAGAGAGACCTGGGGCCTCATTTATACCAGTCTACGGAGCACAGTGAGGTCACACTGACTATAGAGAGGCCGGAAGCCTCATTTATACCAGTCTACGGAGCACAGTGAGGTCATACTAACTACACAGAAAGACCTGAGGCCTCATTTATACCAGTCTACGGAGCACAGTGAGGTCATACTAACTACAGAGAGACCTGGGGCCTCATTTATACCAGTCTACGGAGCACAGTGTGGTCATACTAACTACAGAGAGACCTGGGGCCTCATTTATACCAGTCTACGGAGCACAGTGAGGTCATGCTAACTATAGAGAGACCTGAGGCCTCATTTATACCAGTCTACGGAGCACAGTGAGGTCATACGAACTACACAGAGAGACCTGAGGCCTCATTTATACCAGTCTACGGAGCACAGTGAGGTCATACTAACTACAGAGAGACCTGGGGCCTCATTTATACCAGTCTACGGAGCACAGTGAGGTCATACTAACTACAGAGAGACCTGGGGCCTCATTTATACCAGTCTACGGAGCACAGTGAGGTCATACGAACTACACAGAGAGACCTGAGGCCTCATTTATACCAGTCTACGGAGCACAGTGAGGTCATACTAACTACAGAGAGACCTGAGGCCTCATTTATACCAGTCTACGGAGCACAGTGAGTTCATACTAACTACACAGAGAGACCTGAGGCCTCATTTATATCAGTCTACGGAGCACAGTGAGGTCATGCTAACTACACAGAGAGACATGAGGCCTCATTTATACCAGTCTACGGATTACAGTGAGGTCATACTAACTACAGAGAGACCTGGGGCCTCATTTATACCAGTCTACGGAGCACAGTGAGGTCATACTAACTATAGAGAGACCTGAGGCCTCATTTATACCAGTCTACGGAGCACAGTGAGGTCATACTAACTACAGAGAGACCTGACGCCTCATTTATATCAGTCTACGGAGCACTTTGAGTTCATACTAACTACAGAGAGACCTGAGGCCTCGTTGATACCAGTCTAGGGAGCACAGTGAGGTCATACTAACTACACAGAGAGACCTGAGGCCTCATTTATACCAGTCTACGGAGCACAGTGAGGTCACACTGACTATAGAGAGGCCGGAAGCCTCATTTATACCAGTCTACGGAGCACAGTGAGGTCATACTAACTACACAGAAAGACCTGAGGCCTCATTTATACCAGTCTACGGAGCACAGTGAGGTCATACTAACTACAGAGAGACCTGGGGCCTCATTTATACCAGTTTACGGAGCACAGTGTGGTCATACTAACTACAGAGAGACCTGGGGCCTCATTTATACCAGTCTACGGAGCACAGTGAGGTCATGCTAACTATAGAGAGACCTGAGGCCTCATTTATACCAGTCTACGGAGCACAGTGAGGTCATACGAACTACACAGAGAGACCTGAGGCCTCATTTATACCAGTCTACGGAGCACAGTGAGGTCATACTAACTACAGAGAGACCTGGGGCCTCATTTATACCAGTCTACGGAGCACAGTGAGGTCATACTAACTACAGAGAGACCTGGGGCCTCATTTATACCAGTCTACGGAGCACAGTGAGGTCATACTAACTACAGAGAGACCTGGGGCCTCATTTATACCAGTCTATGGAGCACAGTGAGGTCATACTATCTACACAGAGAGACCTGAGGCCTCATTTATACCAGTCTACGGAGCACAGTGAGGTCATACTAACTACAGAGAGACCTGGGGCCTCATTTATACCAGTCTACGGAGCACAGTGAGGTCATCCTATAGAGAGACCTGGGACCTTGTTTACACCAGTCTATGCCACTGTACAATAATACTGAGATTTATAGACATTGCTCACGCCATACGTACGCTTTTCCTGTTAGTTAATCAGAGCTGATGTAAAACTGTGCGTGCATTATGACTCTGCCTGAAAACGCCCATCGCTCACCTTTTATGGTGACAATAATGATGTATAATTTGCTGTATAATTTTGTAGTAATGGAATTAAGCCTAAACGAAAGAAAAATGTTGTAGACCTGTAAATAGATCATTTGAATTGAATAAGGTTTGGCGTAAACTTTTCCCAAAACTAAGTATGATGCACTGGCCGCAAATTTTTAAACATTGTCTAGTAAGGCTGGTCATGGCTCACATCAACACCATTATCCCAGAAACCCTAGACCCACTCCAATTTGCATACCGCCCCAACAGATCCACAGATGATGCGACATCTATTGCACTCCACACCACCCTTTCTCATCTGGTCAAAAGGAACACCTATGTGAGAATGCTATTCATTGACTACAGCTCAGCGTTCAACACCATAGTGCCCTCAAAGCTCATCACTAAGCTAAGGATCCTGGGACTAAACACCTCCCTCTGCAACTGGATCCTGGACTTCCTGACGGGCCGCCCCCAGGTGGTGAGGGTAGGTAATAACACATCTGCCACGCTGATCCTCAACATGGGGCCTCTCAGGGGTGCATGCTCAGTCCCCTCCTGTACTCCCTGTTCACCCATTACTTCATGGCTAGATCACCGACCATTTCAAATCCCACGTTACCTTCTCCGCTATGCAATCATGGGTGCACCTCAGCCAAGGTCCTAAATGATATCATAATCGCCATCGATAAAAGACAGTACTGTGCAGCCGTCTTCATCGACCTGGCCAAGGCTTTCGACTCTGTCAATCACCACTTTCTTATCGGCAGACTCAACAGACTTGGCTTCTCAAATGACTGCCTCGCCTGGTTCATCAGCTTCTTCTCAGACAGAGTTCAGTGTGTCAAATCGGAGTGCCTGTAGTCCGTTCCTCTAGCAGTCTCTATGGGGGTGCCACAGGGTTCAATTCTCGGGCCAACAATTTTCTCTGTATACATCAATGATGTCGCTCTTGTTGCTGGTGATTCTCTGATCCACCTCTACGCAGGCGACACCATTCTGTATGCTTCTGGCCCTTCTTTGGACACTGTGTTAACAAACCTTCAGACGAGCTTCAATGCCATACAAAACTCCTTCCGTGGTCTCCAACTGCTCTTAAATGCAAGTTAAGCTAAATGCATGCTCTTCAACCAATCGCTGCCTGCACCTGCCATCACTACTCTGGACGGTTCTGACTTAGAATATGTGGACAACTACAAATGCCTAGGTGTCTGGTTAGACTGTAAACTCTCCTTCCAGACTCACATTAAGCATCTCAAATCCAAAATTAAATCTAGAATCAGCCTCCTTCACTCATGTCGCCAAACATACCCTTGTAAAACAGACTATCCTACCAATCCTTGACTTTGGCGATGTCATTTACAAAACAGCATCCAACAGCAAATTGGATGCAGTCTATTACAGTGTCATCCGTTTTGGTGTGTCTACTGAATCATTGTCTGGTGTGTCTACAGAATCATTGTCTGGTGTGTCTACTGAATCATTATCTGGTGTGTCTACTGAATCATTGTCTGGTGTGTCTACTGAATCATTGTCTGGTGTGTCTACTGAATCATTGTCTGGTGTGTCTACTGAATCATTGTCTGGTGTGTCTACTGAATCATTGTCTGGTGTGTCGACTGAAACATTGTCTGGTGTGTCTACTGAATCATTGTCTGGTGTATCGACTGAAACATTGTCTGGTGTGTCTACTGAATCATTGTCTGGTGTGTCTACTGAATCATTGTCTGGTGTGTCTACTGAATCATTGTCTGGTGTGTCTACTGAATCATTGTCTGGTGTGTCGACTGAAACATTGTCTGGTGTGTCTACTGAATCATTGTTTGGTGCAAAAAGCAAGAGATCAACTGTCTATTCATCTGTTAAATTCTACCGTATATTATAAACCACGCCCCTTTTTGGATGCATAGATCTACAAATTCTCACCTCTCTAATCCAATCAAATGAGAGATGACATGGTCATTTGTTGTAGGATAAAACCTCTTCAGGAATATGAACCTATCATGACCAGAAAAGGTGGTGAGGAATGTATTCTGCAATGGTTATGAAAATATGTATAATGTATTATGTTTATAAATGTAAATATAATTTACTTGAGACATTTGAAATTACAGTAGACTATTCAGATGTGGTCTATTCAGCCTAAAATAAACTAAACGGAGAAGGTAAACCATCGGTTCTACTATAAACTATGTTCCGGTTCACATTGAGAAAAATACTTAAAAATAGTTGATCTATTTAGTACTGTTAAGTTGGTCCAATTAAAGGACAGATCCGATGTAATAAGCCTATAGGCTACTTCCCAAGTATGAAAACATCATAATCAGAAAAGGTAAGGAACGTATTCTGTAATGATCATGGAAATGAAATTGATACCGAGACTTATAACTATTCTAAAATGCAAAAAAACCTAAAACATCTTTGCTCTTCTCACTAACGGCAAATGATAGCCTCTTGTCATGGTATTGTGGTGAGCTGTTGTCACTTCGGGATATGATATGTGTTGGACTGTGATGTTATGCCTTTCATAGACTCCTGGTATTTCTGCACCTTAACACAAGGCCGTTGTGTTCTGGAACTGTTGCTTGTTGCTTGTTCTGGAACTGTTGCTTGTTCTGGAACTGTTGCTTGTTCTGGAGCTGTTGCTTGTTGCTTGTTCTGGAACTGTTGCTTGTTCTGGAGCTGTTGCTTGTTGCTTGTTCTGGAACTGTTGCTTGTTGCTTGTTCTGGAACTGTTGCTTGTTCTGGAGCTGTTGCTTGTTGCTTGTTCTGGAACTGTTGCATGTTCTGGAACTGTTGCTTGTTCTGGAACTGTTGCTTGTTGCTTGTTCTGGAACTGTTGTTTGTTCTGGTACTGTTGCTTGTTCTGGAACTGTTGCTTGTTGTTTGTTCTGGTACTGTTGCTTGTTCTGGTACTGTTGCTTGTTCTGGAACTGTTGCTTATTGCTTGTTCTGGAACTGTTGTGTAACAATATGACTGTATGATCACCTTCCACTATGTACAGTACCAGTCAAAAGTCTGGACAGACCTACTCATTCAAGGGTTTTTATTTATTTTTTACTATTTTCTACAATGTAGAATAATAGTAAAGAAATCCAAAACATTAAATGACATATATTTAATCATGTAGTAACCAAAAAAGTATTAAGCAAAATAAAATAGATTTTATATTTGAGATACTTCAAACGTTTGGCGTTCTCTCAACCAGCTTCATGAGGTAGTCACCTGGAATGCATTTAAAATAACAGGTGCGCCTAGTTAAAAGTGAATTTGTGGAATTTCTTTTCTTCCTAATGCGTTTGAGCCAATCAATTGTGCTGTGGCAAGGTAGAGGTGGTAAAATACTAAGTCCATATTATGGCAAGAACAGCTCAAATAAGCAAAGATAAACTACAGTCCATCATTACTTTAAGACATGAATGTCAGTCAATCTGTAAAATTTCAAGAAGTTTCAAAGTTTCTTCAAGTGCAGTCGCAAAAATCATCAAGCGCCCTGATGAAACTGGCTCTCATGAGGAACGTCACAGGAAAGGAAGACCCAGAGTTACCTCTGCAGCAGAGGATAAGTTCATTAGAGTTACCAGCCTCAGAAATTGCAGCCCAAATAAATGCTTCACAGAGTTCAAGTAACAGTCACATCTCAACATGAACTGTTCAGAGGAGACTGTGTGAATCAGGACTTCATGGTCAAATTGCTGCACAAAAAACACTACTAAAGGACACCAATAAGAAGAGACTTACTTGGACCAAGAAAAATGAGCAATCGACATTAGACCGGTGGAAATCTGTCCCTTGGTCTGATGAGTCCACATTTTAGATTTTTGGTTCCAACCACTGTGTCTTTGTGAGACGCAGAGTAGGTGAACGGATGATCTCCGCATGTGTGGTTCCCACCATGACGCATGGAGGAGGAGGTGTGATGGTGTGGGTAAATTAAAGGCACACTTAACCAGCATGGCTACCACAGTATTCTGCAGTGATAAGCCATCCCACCTGGTTTGGGCTTAGTGGGACGATCATTTGTTTTGCAATAGGACAATGACTCAACACACCTCCAGAATGTGTAAGGGCTATTTGACCAAGAAGGAGAGTGATGGAGTGCTGCATTAGATGACATGGCCTCCACAATCCCCCGACATCAACCAAATTGAGATCGTTTGGGATGAGTAGGACCGCAGAGTGAAGGAAAAGCAGCCAACAAGTGCTCAGGATATGTGGGAACTCCTTCAAGACTGTTGGAAAAGCATTCAAGGTGAAGCTGGTTGCGAGAATGCTTAGAGTCTGCAAAGCTGTCATCAATCAATCAATCAATCAATCAAATGTATTTATGAAGCCCTTTTTACATCACCCGATGTCACAAAGTGCTGTACAGAAACCCAGCCTAAAACCCCAAACAGCAAGCCATGCAGATGTGGAAACACGGTGGCTAGGAAAAACTCCCTAGGAAGGCAGGAACCTAGGAAGAAACCTAGAGAGGAACCAGGCAATGAGGGGTGGCCAGTCCTCTTCTGGCTGTGCTGGGTGGAGATTATACCAGTACATTGCCAAGATTTTCAAATGTTCATAGATGACCAGCAGGGTCAAATAATAATAATCACAGTGGTTGTAGAGGGTGCAACAGGTCAGCACATCCGGAGTAAATGTCAGTTGGCTTTTCATAGCCGATCATTCAGAGTTAGAGACAGCAGGTGCGGTAGAGAGAGAGAGTTGAAAACAGCAGGTCTGGGACAAGGTAGCACGTCCGGTGAACAGGTCAGGCTATAACCCCACACACTTTGCCAAAGCACAGCCACCACACCACTAGAGGGATATCAACAGACCCCTAACTTACTACCATGAGACAAGGCTGAGTATAGACCCCACACCACTAGAGGGATATCTTCAACCACCAACTTACCATCCTGAGGCAAGGCTGAGTATAGCCCACAATGATCTCCGCCACAGCACAACCCAAGGGGGTGCTCCAACCCAGACAGGAAAATCACGTCAGTGACTCAGCCCACTCAAGTGACTCACTCCTCCTAGGGACGGCATGGAAGAGCACCAGTAAGCCAGTGACTCAGCCCCTGTAATAGGGTCAGAGGCAGAGAATCCCAATTGAGAGAGGGGAACCGGCCAGGCAGAGACAGCAAGGGCGGTTCGTTGCTCCAGAGCCTTTCTGTTTACCTTCACACCCCTGGGCCAGCCTACACTCAATTATATGACCTACTGAAGAGATGAGTCTTCAATAAAGACTTACAAGGTCGAGACCCAGTCTGCGTCTCTCACATGGATAGGCGGATCATTCCATAAAAATGGAGCTCTAATAGAGAAAGCCCTGCCTCCAGCTGTTTGCTTTGAAGTTCTAAGGACAATAAGGAGGCCTGCGTCATCAAGGCAAAGGGTGGCTACTTTGAAAAATCTTAAATCTAAAATATATTTGTTTAAAAAAGATCAGTCCCTTTTTTTCAATGTTCTCCTAAAATGGCATACCTAAATCCTTGCTTCAGGACCTGAAGCAAGGACATGCATTTTCTTGGTACCATTTGAAAGGAAACACTGTGAGGTTTTTGGAAATGTGAAAGGAATGTAGGAGAATATAACACATTAGATCTGGTAAAAGATAATACAAAGAATAAACCAACAGTTATTTTGTATTTTTTTTTTGTACCATCATCTTTGAAATGCAAGAGAAAGGCCATAATGTATTTTTCCAGATCAGGCGTAATTTAGACTTTGGCCACTAGATGGCAGCAGTGTATGTGCACAGTTTTAGACTGATCCAAAATGTTGTATCAAGACTGCTCAAATGTGCCTAATTTGTTTATTAATTACTTTTCATGTTTAAAATTGTGCACTTTCCTCAAACAATGGCATGGTATTCTTTCACTGTAATAGCTACTGTAAATTGGACAGTGCAGTTAGATTAACAAGAATTTAAGCTTTCTGCCAATATCAGAAATGTCTATGTCCTGGGAAATGTTCTTGTTACTTACAACCTCATGCTAATCGCATTAGCCTACGTTAGCTCAACCGTCCCGTGGAAGGGACACCGATCCCGAAGAATTTGGGACTAGCCCTTTTTATTTCAATTTTCTCCTAAAATGACATACCTAAATCTAACTGCCTGTAGCTCAGGCCCTGAAGCAATGATATGCATTTTATTGGTAACATTTGAAAGGAAAAATGTTGAAGTTTATAGAAATGTGAAAGGAATGTAGTAGAATATAACACAAAAGATCTGGTCCTGCAGCCTCAGGACCAGAACATCCAATCAATCAGGATACAACACAGTCAAAACAAAACTACATTGCTTATTGGGAAACACAAGCACAAAGCACAAAGCAAAATGCAGTGCTATCTGGCCCTAAATAAACACTGTGGCTAAATATTTGACCATGGTTACTAATCAAAACCTTTGAAAATCCTTGACAAAGTACAGGCTCAGTGAGCACAGCCTTGCCATTGAGAAGGCTAGACACAGGAAAACCTGGCTCCCTGTAGAGAAAAGGCTGTGCAACCACTGCACAACAGCAGAACCTGAGACAGAGTTGCATTTCCTGACAAAATGTAAAACATAAAATAATCAGAGAGTGTCATTTCCCCAAATTTGAAACCCTTATTCAAGGCAGAGAGCTGTGGGTTGGCAGCGCACCACATTGCTGCCTGCCATAAGATGAGGGACAGTGTCTGACAGACCAATCAACCTGCACACGTCCTCTACTGTATGCTCTCTCTCACTCTCAATTCAAAGGGCCTTGTTCAGGTGAACAGTGGGTTAACTGCCTTGTACAGGGGAACGGTGGGTTAACTGCCTTGTCCAGGGTAACGGTGGGTTAACTGCCTTGTCCAGGGGAACAGTGGGTTAACTGCCTTGTCCAGGGGAACGGTGGGTTAACTGCCTTGTTCAGGGGAACGGTGGGTTAACTGCCTTGTTCAGGGTAACGGTGGGTTAACTGCCTTGTTCAGGGGAACGGTGGGTTAACTGCCTTGTCCAGGGTAACGGTGGGTTAACTGCCTTGTTCAGGGGAACGGTGGGTTAACTGCCTTGTTCAGGGGAACAGTGGGTTAACTGCCTTGTTCAGGGGAATAGTGGGTTAACTGCCTTGTCCAGGAGAACGGTGGGTTAACTGCCTTGTTCAGTGGAACAGTGGGTTAACTGCCTTGTTCAGGGGAACGGTGGGTTAACTGCCTTGTCCAGGGGAACGGTGGGTTAACTGCCTTGTTCAGGGGAACGGTGGGTTAACTGCCTTGTCCAGGGGAACGGTGGGTTAACTGCCTTGTCCAGGGGAACGGTGGGTTAACTGCCTTGTTCAGGGGAATGGTGGGTTAACTGCCTTGCTCAGGGGAACGGTGGGTTAACTGCCTTGTTCAGGGGAACAGTGGGTTAACTGCCTTGTTCAGGGGAACAGTGGGTTAACTGCCTTGTTCAGGGGAACGGTTGGTTAACTGCCTTGTCCAGGGGAATGGTGGGTTAACTGCCTTGTTCAGGGGAACAATTGGTTAACTGCCTTGCTCAGGGGAACGGTGGGTTAACTGCCTTGTTCAGGGGCAGAACAACAGATTGTTTTAACTTGTCAGCTCGGGGATTCGATGTAGAAACCTTTCGGTTACTAGTCCAACGCTCTAACCACTAGGCTACCCTGCCACCTCGTGAGGTTAGCATACGACTAAATGTAATATAATTGAAACAGCATTGCCTTTGCTCATGAGTCAATACTTTTAAATAGTCAATCATTTTAATTGGCTGATGCTTATAATGAACCTAAAACTTCATATTCTTATAATGTTGGCAAGTATGACCCATGCAGTATGAAGTATGACCCATACAGTATGAAGTATGACCCATACAGTATGAAGTATGACCCATGCAGTATGAAGTATGACCCATACAGTATGAAGTATGACCAATACAGTATGAACTATGACCCATACAGTATGAAGTATGACCCATACTATGAAGTATGACCCATACAGTATGACCCATACAGTATGAAGTATGACCCATACAGTATGAAGTATGACCCATACAGTATGACCCATAAAGTATGAAGTATGAACCATACAGTATGAATTATGACCCATACAGTATGAAGTATGACCCATACAGTATGACCCATACAGTATGAAGTATGACCCATACATTATCACCCATACAGTACACTAAACTACTGAAAGAGCTGCTTCCTGTGCTTGGCCCTCCTATGTTGAACATAATAAACGGCTCTCTATCCACCGGATGTGTACCAAACTCACTAAAAGTGGCAGTAATAAAGCCTCTCTTGAAAAAGCCAAACCTTGACCCAGAAAATATAAAAAACTATCGGCCTATATCGAATCTTCCATTCCTCTCAAAAATTTTAGAAAAGGCTGTTGCGCAACAACTCACTGCCTTCCTGAAGACAAACAATGTATACGAAATGCTTCAGTCTGGTTTTAGACCCCATCATAGCACTGAGACGGCACTTGTGAAGGTGGTAAATGACATTTTAATGGCATCGGACCGAGGCTCTGCATCTGTCCTCGTGCTCCTAGACCTTAGTGCTGCTTTTGATACCATCGATCACCACATTCTTTTGGAGAGATTGGAAACCCAAATTGGTCTACACGGACAAGTTCTGGCCTGGTTTAGATCTTATCTGTCGGAAAGATATCAGTTTTTCTCTGTGAATGGTTTGTCCTCTGACAAATCAACTGTACATTTCGGTGTTCCTCAAGGTTCCGTTTTAGGACCACTATTGTTTTCACTATATATTTTACCTCTTGGGGATGTCATTCGAAAACATAATGTTAACTTTCACTGCTATGCAGATGACACACAGCTGTACATTTCAATTAAACATGGTGAAGCCCCAAAATTGCCCTTGCTAGAAGAATGTGTTTCAGACATAAGGAAGTGGATGGCTGCAAACTTTCTACTTTTAAACTCGGACAAAACAGAGATGCTTGTTCTAGGTCCCAAGAAACAAAGAGATCTTCTGTTGAATCTGACAATTAATCTTAAT